>NC_090870.1:4478903-4496403 GCF_036669935.1 Montipora foliosa | reverse complement strand
TCATGCAGACTGGGACGCCTAAAATGCTCTGTTTAAACATGGCGATTCACGAGTGAAGTTGTCTCTCTGGCCTTTCTGTGGACGAATTCCAGGACCTACTGACACAATCTGGGCAAGATTTGAAAGCTAAAATCTTCAATCGATGCGTTATTTTGCCGGTAGGACTGGGTGGCTCGACACTTATGAAAAAAACTATGAAATGAGAATCGGGAGTCTTCCCTTGTCTTGGAATGGCAGAATTACCCAGAATTCTTTTTGGGCATGAGCGAGGCAACTTAAGAAGCACGAGACTGGCCCTGATCGAATGGCTGAAGCGCGAAACGATTTCTAGCCAGATACTCAGGAGTAGGCCTGGTGTGTGCTGTTAACGTAGATTTTGGATTTCTGACATGAACAGGTTTTTATCGTAGAAAATCCGCGACAAAGTTGTGCTTTCATTTCGCTGTAATTCTCGTGTCAAGGAAACGGTATAATAATGTAAATAAGAGAATAACGATATTGATATTTGCAGATTACCTGTCATCCTACTACGAAAGTCAAGCTCAACATCTCTATGCAATAAGCGCATTCAAAATTTCCTCGTATTACTTGATAAAAGTATGTGGTTTTTGTTTTGATTTTTTTTTGCTTTTTTTTTGTTTTGAAAAAAGGGTTATTCTGGTTATATGAAAAATACGTTTTCTCTCCCGTCCCCTTCTTATGCATGATCTTTGCGGAAATTACATTCTGTTCCTCAATAAACCTGGAAAAACCAGTTATGGTCTTAGTTCTCTTTTTTCTTACGTATCAGCTAAGTTGCGGAATGCGCTACCTGATTTTATCCGTACCCATGAGTTTACTGGTTTTAAAAGAGAATCCAGGGCCGCATTTTGTACAGCGGCTTTTCTTTTTAATGAATATATCTTTAAATATTATGTATTTAGTAGGTATCTGTATATGCTATGTATTTTAGCTGTAAATGTAATGTCTCGAAGATATTAGCTCCTGTAGTTATTCGGAAAAAGCTTATGACTGTATGTATGTTACCTTTAGGAGGGCGCATGCGCACACTTTGTAATCTGCGACTCCAGTGCTTACCATATGGCAGATAAAATGACTTTCCTCTTCAATATATAAGCCATCTAATTCTTACGCTATATTGACAAGGGCGGTTTGGAGCTGTGAGTAGGCGTGGGATTTGTCACATATGGTTTAGGGGCCGACATATCTCTCCCTCAATGCCGTACCGGGAGGCAAGGTCGGTAGCAGAAAGCAGTGAAGGGCCAACTGCGTCCAAAAGCGATCGCACGGGCCGAAATCCCGGGATGACTCGTTTGGTACGACGCTCCAGCGCCGGTGTCTGGAGGTACTGCGTTTTTCTTTCTTGTTCAAACATTCCGTCAGCGCATGCACAAAAGTTCTGGCTCTTCGATACCTGGCCTACCCCCCCAAAAAATTAACATGCTGGTTTTTTTTTTTTTTTTTTGAACCAGCAATTGACATTTCAGTTGATTTTATAGGCATAAACGTAACGGAAGAACCGTACGTGTCTGTTCTTGTCTCAGACAGAGGCGAGAGATGGTTTCATGCAGACTGGGACGCCTAAAATGCTCTGTTTAAACATGGCGATTCACGAGTGAAGTTGTCTCTCTGGCCTTTCTGTGGACGAATTCCAGGACCTACTGACACAATCTGGGCAAGATTTGAAAGCTAAAATCTTCAATCGATGCGTTATTTTGCCGGTAGGACTGGGTGGCTCGACACTTATGAAAAAAACTATGAAATGAGAATCGGGAGTCTTCCCTTGTCTTGGAATGGCAGAATTACCCAGAATTCTTTTTGGGCATGAGCGAGGCAACTTAAGAAGCACGAGACTGGCCCTGATCGAATGGCTGAAGCGCGAAACGATTTCTAGCCAGATACTCAGGAGTAGGCCTGGTGTGTGCTGTTAACGTAGATTTTGGATTTCTGACATGAACAGGTTTTTATCGTAGAAAATCCGCGACAAAGTTGTGCTTTCATTTCGCTGTAATTCTCGTGTCAAGGAAACGGTATAATAATGTAAATAAGAGAATAACGATATTGATATTTGCAGATTACCTGTCATCCTACTACGAAAGTCAAGCTCAACATCTCTATGCAATAAGCGCATTCAAAATTTCCTCGTATTACTTGATAAAAGTATGTGGTTTTTGTTTTGATTTTTTTTTGCTTTTTTTTTGTTTTGAAAAAAGGGTTATTCTGGTTATATGAAAAATACGTTTTCTCTCCCGTCCCCTTCTTATGCATGATCTTTGCGGAAATTACATTCTGTTCCTCAATAAACCTGGAAAAACCAGTTATGGTCTTAGTTCTCTTTTTTCTTACGTATCAGCTAAGTTGCGGAATGCGCTACCTGATTTTATCCGTACCCATGAGTTTACTGGTTTTAAAAGAGAATCCAGGGCCGCATTTTGTACAGCGGCTTTTCTTTTTAATGAATATATCTTTAAATATTATGTATTTAGTAGGTATCTGTATATGCTATGTATTTTAGCTGTAAATGTAATGTCTCGAAGATATTAGCTCCTGTAGTTATTCGGAAAAAGCTTATGACTGTATGTATGTTACCTTTAGGAGGGCGCATGCGCACACTTTGTAATCTGCGACTCCAGTGCTTACCATATGGCAGATAAAATGACTTTCCTCTTCAATATATAAGCCATCTAATTCTTACGCTATATTGACAAGGGCGGTTTGGAGCTGTGAGTAGGCGTGGGATTTGTCACATATGGTTTAGGGGCCGACATATCTCTCCCTCAATGCCGTACCGGGAGGCAAGGTCGGTAGCAGAAAGCAGTGAAGGGCCAACTGCGTCCAAAAGCGATCGCACGGGCCGAAATCCCGGGATGACTCGTTTGGTACGACGCTCCAGCGCCGGTGTCTGGAGGTACTGCGTTTTTCTTTCTTGTTCAAACATTCCGTCAGCGCATGCACAAAAGTTCTGGCTCTTCGATACCTGGCCTACCCCCCCAAAAAATTAACATGCTGGTTTTTTTTTTTTTTTTTTGAACCAGCAATTGACATTTCAGTTGATTTTATAGGCATAAACGTAACGGAAGAACCGTACGTGTCTGTTCTTGTCTCAGACAGAGGCGAGAGATGGTTTCATGCAGACTGGGACGCCTAAAATGCTCTGTTTAAACATGGCGATTCACGAGTGAAGTTGTCTCTCTGGCCTTTCTGTGGACGAATTCCAGGACCTACTGACACAATCTGGGCAAGATTTGAAAGCTAAAATCTTCAATCGATGCGTTATTTTGCCGGTAGGACTGGGTGGCTCGACACTTATGAAAAAAACTATGAAATGAGAATCGGGAGTCTTCCCTTGTCTTGGAATGGCAGAATTACCCAGAATTCTTTTTGGGCATGAGCGAGGCAACTTAAGAAGCACGAGACTGGCCCTGATCGAATGGCTGAAGCGCGAAACGATTTCTAGCCAGATACTCAGGAGTAGGCCTGGTGTGTGCTGTTAACGTAGATTTTGGATTTCTGACATGAACAGGTTTTTATCGTAGAAAATCCGCGACAAAGTTGTGCTTTCATTTCGCTGTAATTCTCGTGTCAAGGAAACGGTATAATAATGTAAATAAGAGAATAACGATATTGATATTTGCAGATTACCTGTCATCCTACTACGAAAGTCAAGCTCAACATCTCTATGCAATAAGCGCATTCAAAATTTCCTCGTATTACTTGATAAAAGTATGTGGTTTTTGTTTTGATTTTTTTTTGCTTTTTTTTTGTTTTGAAAAAAGGGTTATTCTGGTTATATGAAAAATACGTTTTCTCTCCCGTCCCCTTCTTATGCATGATCTTTGCGGAAATTACATTCTGTTCCTCAATAAACCTGGAAAAACCAGTTATGGTCTTAGTTCTCTTTTTTCTTACGTATCAGCTAAGTTGCGGAATGCGCTACCTGATTTTATCCGTACCCATGAGTTTACTGGTTTTAAAAGAGAATCCAGGGCCGCATTTTGTACAGCGGCTTTTCTTTTTAATGAATATAGCTTTAAATATTATGTATTTAGTAGGTATCTGTATATGCTATGTATTTTAGCTGTAAATGTAATGTCTCGAAGATATTAGCTCCTGTAGTTATTCGGAAAAAGCTTATGACTGTATGTATGTTACCTTTAGGAGGGCGCATGCGCACACTTTGTAATCTGCGACTCCAGAGCTTACCATATGGCAGATAAAATGACTTTCCTCTTCAATATATAAGCCATCTAATTCTTACGCTATATTGACAAGGGCGGTTTGGAGCTGTGAGTAGGCGTGGGATTTGTCACATATGGTTTAGGGGCCGACATATCTCTCCCTCAATGCCGTACCGGGAGGCAAGGTCGGTAGCAGAAAGCAGTGAAGGGCCAACTGCGTCCAAAAGCGATCGCACGGGCCGAAATCCCGGGATGACTCGTTTGGTACGACGCTCCAGCGCCGGTGTCTGGAGGTACTGCGTTTTTCTTTCTTGTTCAAACATTCCGTCAGCGCATGCACAAAAGTTCTGGCTCTTCGATACCTGGCCTACCCCCCCAAAAAATTAACATGCTGGGTTTTTTTTTTTTTTGAACCAGCAATTGACATTTCAGTTGATTTTATAGGCATAAACGTAACGGAAGAACCGTACGTGTCTGTTCTTGTCTCAGACAGAGGCGAGAGATGGTTTCATGCAGACTGGGACGCCTAAAATGCTCTGTTTAAACATGGCGATTCACGAGTGAAGTTGTCTCTCTGGCCTTTCTGTGGACGAATTCCAGGACCTACTGACACAATCTGGGCAAGATTTGAAAGCTAAAATCTTCAATCGATGCGTTATTTTGCCGGTAGGACTGGGTGGCTCGACACTTATGAAAAAAACTATGAAATGAGAATCGGGAGTCTTCCCTTGTCTTGGAATGGCAGAATTACCCAGAATTCTTTTTGGGCATGAGCGAGGCAACTTAAGAAGCACGAGACTGGCCCTGATCGAATGGCTGAAGCGCGAAACGATTTCTAGCCAGATACTCAGGAGTAGGCCTGGTGTGTGCTGTTAACGTAGATTTTGGATTTCTGACATGAACAGGTTTTTATCATAGAAAATCCGCGACAAAGTTGTGCTTTCATTTCGCTGTAATTCTCGTGTCAAGGAAACGGTATAATAATGTAAATAAGAGAATAACGATATTGATATTTGCAGATTACCTGTCATCCTACTACGAAAGTCAAGCTCAACATCTCTATGCAATAAGCGCATTCAAAATTTCCTCGTATTACTTGATAAAAGTATGTGGTTTTTGTTTTGATTTTTTTTTGCTTTTTTTTTGTTTTGAAAAAAGGGTTATTCTGGTTATATGAAAAATACGTTTTCTCTCCCGTCCCCTTCTTATGCATGATCTTTGCGGAAATTACATTCTGTTCCTCAATAAACCTGGAAAAACCAGTTATGGTCTTAGTTCTCTTTTTTCTTACGTATCAGCTAAGTTGCGGAATGCGCTACCTGATTTTATCCGTACCCATGAGTTTACTGGTTTTAAAAGAGAATCCAGGGCCGCATTTTGTACAGCGGCTTTTCTTTTTAATGAATATATCTTTAAATATTATGTATTTAGTAGGTATCTGTATATGCTATGTATTTTAGCTGTAAATGTAATGTCTCGAAGATATTAGCTCCTGTAGTTATTCGGAAAAAGCTTATGACTGTATGTATGTTACCTTTAGGAGGGCGCATGCGCACACTTTGTAATCTGCGACTCCAGAGCTTACCATATGGCAGATAAAATGACTTTCCTCTTCAATATATAAGCCATCTAATTCTTACGCTATATTGACAAGGGCGGTTTGGAGCTGTGAGTAGGCGTGGGATTTGTCACATATGGTTTAGGGGCCGACATATCTCTCCCTCAATGCCGTACCGGGAGGCAAGGTGGGTAGCAGAAAGCAGTGAAGGGCCAACTGCGTCCAAAAGCGATCGCACGGGCCGAAATCCCGGGATGACTCGTTTGGTACGACGCTCCAGCGCCGGTGTCTGGAGGTACTGCGTTTTTCTTTCTTGTTCAAACATTCCGTCAGCGCATGCGCAAAAGTTCTGGCTCTTCGATACCTGGCCTACCCCCCCAAAAATTAACCTGGCGGTTTTTTTTTTTTTTTTTTTGAACCAGCAATTGACATTTCAGTTGATTTTATAGGCATAAACGTAACGGAAGAACCGTACGTGTCTGTTCTTGTCTCAGACAGAGGCGAGAGATGGTTTCATGCAGACTGGGACGCCTAAAATGCTCTGTTTAAACATGGCGATTCACGAGTGAAGTTGTCTCTCTGGCCTTTCTGTGGACGAATTCCAGGACCTACTGACACAATCTGGGCAAGATTTGAAAGCTAAAATCTTCAATCGATGCGTTATTTTGCCGGTAGGACTGGGTGGCTCGACACTTATGAAAAAAACTATGAAATGAGAATCGGGAGTCTTCCCTTGTCTTGGAATGGCAGAATTACCCAGAATTCTTTTTGGGCATGAGCGAGGCAACTTAAGAAGCACGAGACTGGCCCTGATCGAATGGCTGAAGCGCGAAACGATTTCTAGCCAGATACTCAGGAGTAGGCCTGGTGTGTGCTGTTAACGTAGATTTTGGATTTCTGACATGAACAGGTTTTTATCGTAGAAAATCCGCGACAAAGTTGTGCTTTCATTTCGCTGTAATTCTCGTGTCAAGGAAACGGTATAATAATGTAAATAAGAGAATAACGATATTGATATTTGCAGATTACCTGTCATCCTACTACGAAAGTCAAGCTCAACATCTCTATGCAATAAGCGCATTCAAAATTTCCTCGTATTACTTGATAAAAGTATGTGGTTTTTGTTTTGATTTTTTTTTGCTTTTTTTTTGTTTTGAAAAAAGGGTTATTCTGGTTATATGAAAAATACGTTTTCTCTCCCGTCCCCTTCTTATGCATGATCTTTGCGGAAATTACATTCTGTTCCTCAATAAACCTGGAAAAACCAGTTATGGTCTTAGTTCTCTCTTTTCTTACGTATCAGCTAAGTTGCGGAATGCGCTACCTGATTTTATCCGTACCCATGAGTTTACTGGTTTTAAAAGAGAATCCAGGGCCGCATTTTGTACAGCGGCTTTTCTTTTTAATGAATATATCTTTAAATATTATGTATTTAGTAGGTATCTGTATATGCTATGTATTTTAGCTGTAAATGTAATGTCTCGAAGATATTAGCTCCTGTAGTTATTCGGAAAAAGCTTATGACTGTATGTATGTTACCTTTAGGAGGGCGCATGCGCACACTTTGTAATCTGCGACTCCAGAGCTTACCATATGGCAGATAAAATGACTTTCCTCTTCAATATATAAGCCATCTAATTCTTACGCTATATTGACAAGGGCGGTTTGGAGCTGTGAGTAGGCGTGGGATTTGTCACATATGGTTTAGGGGCCGACATATCTCTCCCTCAATGCCGTACCGGGAGGCAAGGTCGGTAGCAGAAAGCAGTGAAGGGCCAACTGCGTCCAAAAGCGATCGCACGGGCCGAAATCCCGGGATGACTCGTTTGGTACGACGCTCCAGCGCCGGTGTCTGGAGGTACTGCGTTTTTCTTTCTTGTTCAAACATTCCGTCAGCGCATGCACAAAAGTTCTGGCTCTTCGATACCTGGCCTACCCCCCCAAAAAATTAACATGCTGGGTTTTTTTTTTTTTTTGAACCAGCAATTGACATTTCAGTTGATTTTATAGGCATAAACGTAACGGAAGAACCGTACGTGTCTGTTCTTGTCTCAGACAGAGGCGAGAGATGGTTTCATGCAGACTGGGACGCCTAAAATGCTCTGTTTAAACATGGCGATTCACGAGTGAAGTTGTCTCTCTGGCCTTTCTGTGGACGAATTCCAGGACCTACTGACACAATCTGGGCAAGATTTGAAAGCTAAAATCTTCAATCGATGCGTTATTTTGCCGGTAGGACTGGGTGGCTCGACACTTATGAAAAAAACTATGAAATGAGAATCGGGAGTCTTCCCTTGTCTTGGAATGGCAGAATTACCCAGAATTCTTTTTGGGCATGAGCGAGGCAACTTAAGAAGCACGAGACTGGCCCTGATCGAATGGCTGAAGCGCGAAACGATTTCTAGCCAGATACTCAGGAGTAGGCCTGGTGTGTGCTGTTAACGTAGATTTTGGATTTCTGACATGAACAGGTTTTTATCATAGAAAATCCGCGACAAAGTTGTGCTTTCATTTCGCTGTAATTCTCGTGTCAAGGAAACGGTATAATAATGTAAATAAGAGAATAACGATATTGATATTTGCAGATTACCTGTCATCCTACTACGAAAGTCAAGCTCAACATCTCTATGCAATAAGCGCATTCAAAATTTCCTCGTATTACTTGATAAAAGTATGTGGTTTTTGTTTTGATTTTTTTTTGCTTTTTTTTTGTTTTGAAAAAAGGGTTATTCTGGTTATATGAAAAATACGTTTTCTCTCCCGTCCCCTTCTTATGCATGATCTTTGCGGAAATTACATTCTGTTCCTCAATAAACCTGGAAAAACCAGTTATGGTCTTAGTTCTCTTTTTTCTTACGTATCAGCTAAGTTGCGGAATGCGCTACCTGATTTTATCCGTACCCATGAGTTTACTGGTTTTAAAAGAGAATCCAGGGCCGCATTTTGTACAGCGGCTTTTCTTTTTAATGAATATATCTTTAAATATTATGTATTTAGTAGGTATCTGTATATGCTATGTATTTTAGCTGTAAATGTAATGTCTCGAAGATATTAGCTCCTGTAGTTATTCGGAAAAAGCTTATGACTGTATGTATGTTACCTTTAGGAGGGCGCATGCGCACACTTTGTAATCTGCGACTCCAGAGCTTACCATATGGCAGATAAAATGACTTTCCTCTTCAATATATAAGCCATCTAATTCTTACGCTATATTGACAAGGGCGGTTTGGAGCTGTGAGTAGGCGTGGGATTTGTCACATATGGTTTAGGGGCCGACATATCTCTCCCTCAATGCCGTACCGGGAGGCAAGGTGGGTAGCAGAAAGCAGTGAAGGGCCAACTGCGTCCAAAAGCGATCGCACGGGCCGAAATCCCGGGATGACTCGTTTGGTACGACGCTCCAGCGCCGGTGTCTGGAGGTACTGCGTTTTTCTTTCTTGTTCAAACATTCCGTCAGCGCATGCGCAAAAGTTCTGGCTCTTCGATACCTGGCCTACCCCCCCAAAAAATTAACATGCTGGTTTTTTTTTTTTTTTTTGAACCAGCAATTGACATTTCAGTTGATTTTATAGGCATAAACGTAACGGAAGAACCGTACGTGTCTGTTCTTGTCTCAGACAGAGGCGAGAGATGGTTTCATGCAGACTGGGACGCCTAAAATGCTCTGTTTAAACATGGCGATTCACGAGTGAAGTTGTCTCTCTGGCCTTTCTGTGGACGAATTCCAGGACCTACTGACACAATCTTGGCAAGATTTGAAAGCTAAAATCTTTAATCGATGCGTTATTTTGCTGGTAGGATTGGGTGGCTCGACACTTATGAAAAAAACTATGAAATGAGAATCGGGAGTCTTCCCTTGTCTTGGAATGGCAGAATTACCCAGAATTCTTTTTGGGCATGAGCGAGGCAACTTAAGAAGCACGAGACTGGCCCTGATCGAATGGCTGAAGCGCGAAACGATTTCTAGCCAGATACTCAGGAGTAGGCCTGGTGTGTGCTGTTAACGTAGATTTTGGATTTCTGACATGAACAAGTTTTTATCATAGAAAATCCGCGACAAAGTTGTGCTTTCATTTCGCTGTAATTCTCGTGTCAAGGAAACGGTATAATAATGTAAATAAGAGAATAACGATATTGATATTTGCAGATTACCTGTCATCCTACTACGAAAGTCAAGCTCAACATCTCTATGCAATAAGCGCATTCAAAATTTCCTCGTATTACTTGATAAAAGTATGTGGTTTTTGTTTTGATTTTGTTTTGCTTTTTTCTTGTTTTGAAAAAAGGGTTATTCTGGTTATATGAAAAATACGTTTTCTCTCCCGTCCCCTTCTTATGCATGATCTTTGCGGAAATTACATTCTGTTCCTCAATAAACCTGGAAAAACCAGTTATGGTCTTAGTTCTCTTTTTTCTTACGTATCAGCTAAATTGCGGAATGCGCTACCTGATTTTATCCGTACCCATGAGTTTACTGGTTTTAAAAGAGAATCCAGGGCCGCATTTTGTACAGCGGCTTTTCTTTTTAATGAATATATCTTTAAATATTATGTATTTAGTAGGTATCTGTATATGCTATGGTAATGTAATGTCTCGAAGATATTAGCTCCTGCAGTTATTCGAAAATTCGAGATGAAATAATGCGTATGCCTGTAGTTATGTAACCTTTAGCAGTGCTTGTGGGCACACTGTGTAATCTGCGACTCCAGTGCTTACCATAAGACAGATAAAGTGACTTTTCCTTTGAATATATAAGCCATCTAATTCTTACGCTATAGTGACAAGTGCGGTTTGTAACTGTGAGTGGGCGTTGGATTTGTCACATGTTTTTTTTTTTCTTTTCTTTTTTTTAATAATCACTCGCCTCAGGGTCAGTGATTATCGGTGAATATATTCACCGATAATCACTTCGCCTTCGGCGAATAATTGTTAATTTAAATACATAATAATGAGTGATACATGAAATACTTACTTATTTGTTTGTTCATACATAAAGTATGAGACACTTTTCAAAAAGAAGATGGCGGAGGAGTCAGCACTCAAAATTCTTGAATGGAAAGTTTCCGTGGCGAGAAAAGAACTCAATAATCTTAGAAGAGATGTGAATTCATTAAAAAGGATGTTCATTCAAAAGATAACAGAGGTTAAAGAGTCGCTGGAAAGAGGTAATTTCATCACGGTATTAATATCGTTTCCAGACACAACAGTTTTTGAACCGCTCAGTGTAAAACGCAGACTGCAGACTGCAGTCCGGGGGTAAAATGCAGACTGAGGTTATAATTTAACTGTTGAAAAAGTCCAAACCCATTAGAAATGCTAACAGTTAAGGCATTTACAATATTGTCGAAAGGCCACCATTGCAAGAGTTCCAATTTGAACGTATCTTGATGAAGTAGACAGAGAAATCACAAAGGATTTTCTCCACCCTAGTCATGGAGGGCAAGAAATTTTGTCCCTCCTGTAGGGCCCCTATTTTTCAGGAAAGAGGGCCCTGGGACTCCCTAAGATATAATCTTGGTGAGAAAACTGTATTTCTTACACTTATCTTTTCAACAGGTGAAAATCGTAGCGTAACTTTGCCTGCCATCAGCAAGAAACAGGCCTATTGTAAGAGGAACATTCAGCAGTCAGATAAAAACTGTTCAGCCCTTGGTTTGGAAATGAAGCCAATTGGCTTCATTGAATCGTGCTTCAAGGAAAAGAATGGAATTCCAAGACAGCCTGGTATTTGTCCCACGGCAAAGGCAACTTTATGTATCAATGTTGAAGGATTCACCAACCCTGAGCACTCATTGTTTGGACTGGATAAATTTTCCCATGTTTGGTAAGTGTTTTAGTTTCTTGATATGATTGTGTACTTCTTCTGAAGAACAGCTGAAGGTATTCAGAGCCTCAAGCTACATTTTTGTCATTTTGCAAGATTGCCACCAATTCCCTTTGTTGCATTAAAATTATAATTATAGGAAATCACAGCCTATTGTGTACATTGAAATAACGTAAAAACTTATATATAAACCAAATCTTTTTGCCCAAATATTGGGCTTGAAATCGTGGGTGTGGCTTATATACGAGACCATTGCTTTCAGAGGGAGTACACTGGCTGGTATGGGGCAGAAATACGTGTAACACTAAAAACCTTCAGTAAAGAAAGATTGAACATATTGAACTGATCACTTTAACACTGATCTTTCCACCATGTGTGAGAAAACACCATGCTATACAGAAGAACTCACAAGGCAAATGGATGACTGTTTCATTGCCCTTGTTAACTTGCATGGCATGTTTGTCCATGGAGTTGTTAAACTCCTTTAGGGACAAGTTTTTCTCTGACCAATGGTTTCCATAAGTCGTTTTAAACATGGTAATTATCCATACTCAGCTGATGGGAAAGTTGTGTACTGATCACAGTGAAACTATTTGACTAGGCCCTGACTTTATATTTCGGTTTTTAGTCAATCGAAGAAGAGTGTACATCAGTGATGTAAATTTACTGCATGGTAACTGAGCAAACGTTTTGTATTGTTCTCCTGCTCTTTATTTTCATTCAAATAAAGTACCATTATGGAAATTGATTGAAGATACCTGTAAGGTATTTAAAGGTGTATTTTAAGGCTTGATTAACATGTTAAGGTTGCTGCAAATACACAGCATTACATGTAGATTTCGAGCAAGTTTATCACGACCAACTGCTAAAAATCAAACAACTTTTTTGCCAGAGTACTTTCTTCAAGTTTTTATTTTTTTTCTCAAAATTTGGGGGTGCAGCTTATCTACGAGTGTGGCTTTTTATACAAGTTTTTAGGGTAAACATGTTCAAGTTAGTGACCTTTTGAAAGTTCTCAAGATGAACAGGAATTCCAATTTGAGAACTTTCAATTGAAAACAAGATTTGCAACATGCATATTGAGAAAGTCCACTTGAGGTGTTTTTGTGTACTCCCTCGATTTAACATTTGCCGTTGTTACTTCCTTGCAAGAAACGTTTGTGCCTCTGAAAAAGGGAAAGAGGATGCTGGATACATAAAATCATTAATAACACAACAACTTTGTGATATTTCCCCTTGTCACTCATGGTTAGTGCGCTCGACTCCGGATCGAGTGGTCTGGGTTTGGGTCCTGACCGGGGACTCTGGGGACATAGTGTTGTGTTCTTGGGCAAGACACTTTACTCTCACAGTGCCTCTCTTCACCCAGGTGTATAAATGGGTACCGACAAATATGCTAGGGGTAACCCTGCAATGGACTAGCATCCCTTCTAGGGGGGAGGAGAAATACTCCCAGTTGCTTCATGCTACAGTAACCTGAAATAAGTGCTGGCCTGATGGGCCACTAGGCTCGTAGCAGACTTTACTCTACCTTCGAATTAACTATGAGAGGTTTTCTCTTAACTATGAGAGTTTTTCTCTGTCCTTGAGTGGGCCCATTTCCATTAGTAGGGCTAACGCTTACATGGTTTACATGGGTAGAAAATAGCACTTCACATCACCCTCTCATAGTTAATTCTGTTGAAATATAAGTGCTACACGGCCAACGTTTGCATAAACGTTAACCCCTTTTACTTTACCTTACCTTACCCAGCCTTAGCTTCAATCTGCCGGTCTAGAACTAATGCATTAAGGTTTTGGGTGACAAAATTGGACATTTACCAGTCACAAGGCATGTTTCCTCGTAAGAATGTAGGCAAGAAACAGAAAGGAAAAAAAGAGTGGCAGAAAGAAAGAGAGACTTAAAGATAGAAATTAAAGAGAACATCGACACATTGAAATAATAAGTAATGAACATAAAAGGTCAAAAGGTGTGGTAACAATAACCGTTTTGAGTAGGGCCATTCACCTAGTGATTGCTCAGATATTTGATGTTCCTGCCCAGTAAAATACTATAGACCATAAACTGGTCTAGGAGAAGGTTGATGTTGAATACTGGTAGTGGTTTGACTTTTTTCAGGGTAATTTTTCATTTTCACAAGAACACAAACAAGGCTATCAAAGCAAAAGTGAAACCCCCTCGTTTAGACGGTGCAAAAGTTGGTGTGTTTGCCTCGCGAAGTCCACACAGACCCAACCCTATTGGGCTAACATTGGCAAAGCTCGATGGCATAGTTGGCAGCACATTGTCGTTGTCTGGCATTGATTTATTGGATGGTACACCAGTGCTTGATATTAAACCTTATGTCCCTGGTTATGACGAAGCACCAGGAGGATATGGCAGAGAGTTATTGGACTTCGACATCAGCAAGAATCGGTTCGAAAATGTGGCTCTTTCAAAACACCAAGAAAATGGTTATGAACGATCTTTGACAAACCCTGCAGATGTGCAATTGGTTAAGCAAAGTAGTGATTCAGGAAGCCAAGAATATTTGGAAGTAAAGGCAAGGCTAAGTGACACTGCTATTGCTGAATGGATACAAAAGCCTCCAATAAGGGAATTAAATGTGAAATTCAGTTCTGAGGCTTTAGGACAAATTGGTTTCTTCCATGGTAATATACAAGATAGAGAAGTTGATGAAATATCTGGGAAGCAATGTAGCTGTAGATTAAGCGAGGAGAGGGTGTCAAAAGTTCCTCTTGGTGGTGATTCTGGTGAAGATATAATTAACAGGGGTAAAATATATGTCCCAGAGGCATCTACATGCGGTACATTTCTCTCAAATAGTAAAATGTTGAGGAACGGTTATGACGAAGGTGAGAAAGGTACCGTGGCGGTGACTTCAAAAATGTCTGCGGATGTGAAACCTTTAAAGTTCCATTTATTAGACTTGAATGCTTCTGTTGGTAGAGAAAGCCCTCTTGAAGGTGAAAATGGTCGCAGGGCCGTGAAAGAAGAACGTTGTTTGGGTTTGTCATATGATAACGAATTACACACGTCTTCATGCGTTTATCAACTGAAAATGCTTTCTTCACCAGACGAAGCAAAACGAGCAATAACTGATATACTCAAGGCGGATCCCAGATCAGTTTACAGACGAAATCATTGTCAAGATCAGTTTTATAGATTTAGCATCGATACTATAAATGTGACTTGTAAGTTTGAAGACGCAACAGTTGAAGTTTTACAAATAGAACCTGTGTATTATAGGAAGCGTAAAGACAAACCAAATGATAACGATTAATTTTATCATCCTCTTTTATAAACACTTCGCTGAATCCAGCTTTGCAACTTCGGCTGTTTCGACATTTCCTTGTGCCAAGGAAACACCCCTTCATGTATGCCAAAATCGCGTTTACATCCAAGGGCGTTCAATAACAAAGCTTATCGTTTTCGCTGATTGACGTTTGCTCGCATTTTGTCGATCACTCGTTGTTGCACTCGCTTTATTTGATTGTAAAAAGAGTGCTTCACATCTGACTGTTCTCTAGAAACGCTCATCAAATCTGAAAACAGACACAAACAATTAGAAAACGAAAGGAATTCAATTGACGCGGTTCTCTGGATCATTGGTAAATTATTAGCCGCTTTAATATACCGTTTTGGACGAATATTTCAAATTCTTCTAGTTCATCCCATGCCCATCTTTGTACTAAACTATCGGCTTAACAGACACAGTATGGTGTTTTGAAATGTCTGCCAAAGGACCATCCAGTCGGAGTATTCCCCAGTCATATTTAGACTAATCCCGTTTTTGCAGTGTAAGGTTAAAATGATAGACGTACTACTCATCTCGGTCGACTACCCATCCTTTAAAGTGCCCATAACACCAAAATATTTTTTTCGCTAAAATGAATCTTTGCAACTGTTCGAAACGCATTGCGGCCATTTTTTCCTTTTTCTATCAAATCCTGCCATTTTATAGGCTTCGAAAGTTGCGAAAATCCAGGCATCTTTTGTTCACGACCGAGTCAGAAGGGGAGTGGGTTTATTCGTGATTTACATTGCATTAACTCTGTAAAAATGCATGCAAAGTAGATTGTGACGTCAAATCAGGAATAGACCCACTCCCCTTCTGACTCGGTCGCGAACAAAAGATGCTTGGATTTTCGCAAAATTTGAAGCCTATAAAATGGCAGATTTTGTTAGAAAAAGGAAAAAATGGCCGCAATGCGTTTCGAACAGGTGCAAAGATTCATTTTAGGGAAAAAAATATTTTGGGGTTATGGGCACTTTAAAGAAAATCTCCTTTTCAACAATTACAAGGAAGCCATAATTATTGTCGGGGAAGTGAAAGAATAGATCAATCGACATGCACTGAGGATGAGTATTGTGAGGTTTCTTTTTCCCATTCTATAGTCACATCTGAGAGTCCCCCCCCCCCCGGGGGGTTCTATCGTCACATTGCCAATTCAAACGGTAACCAACAGAATGGCAATTAATTAGTTGACCACTCCTCCCCACAGGGGATTTTTGGGTCAATGAAACAGTCATTCACTGTAAAGCCCCGTTTACACCAGAAAGTTTTCCTTGACAAGTTTCACTGGACAATGAAAAATTGCTCGTGTAAATAGGATAAAATTGGCAATTTTCCTTGATAAGGAAAAATTGTCAATGATGAAATTTGTTCGTGAAAACGGACGACAAAGAAAAAACTTGTTCATAGTCTACTTAAGGACGTTCGCGCTAATTGTTTGTGCGCAACGTTACTGCGCAGGTAACGCGACTGTAATATGTCACGTATTACTTCGAGCATTAGTGAAGTTGAGGTTTTAAAACCTTTGCAAAAACCGTGGACGATAAGTCTTGCACAGCGTTGGATCAGAGAAGATCGTGATCAGTCAAAATTGATTTAAACTATTTATGAAAGTCAAGTAGACTACTGCACGACTGATATTCGCGAGGTTTTATCAGTCGTGCACTAGTCTACTTGACTTCCATACAAATTTTTCAAGCATCAGTTAAAATAACATGGCGACAAAAACGCCGAGGAAAAAATTCCAGACCGGCAAAAGAATGGCACATTTATTTCCGAATCATCATGAAACTTCAAAGAGAAGTGAGCGGGAGGATGGAAAAGCTCTGGAAAAGGTAGCTGATCGAGTAGACTAGAGGCTGAAAGTTTGGAAAACTAGCTAAACCTCAAGGACGAACCGTTGCGTAAATTTAATGGGGCTGTTTCTTTTTAATGTTTTTATTACCCTACGAACTTAAGTTCAAAGTGAATGCATTTTTTTAAAGTTCTTTTCCTTTACTTTCGTGAAAATTGAGCAGTATTTTCGTTTTCGTCCTCGTCGCTTGAATAGTGCGGACCTGCGTGGAAACAATCAGCGATTGTATTTCACAAAAAAACACTCCAGAGGATGAGCATGACGGCAATGGAGAGATACTATACAAAACACCAACCAAATGAAGATGACCCCTGCTTAAAACTTCGTTGCTATGCTCGAGAAAGGTTTTTTTTCGGTAAAAACCTTTCATCTCTTCAACGATCGATCCTCTCTTGGGTTCCAGTCCTTGCCCGACAGGTCACGCAAAAGCGTGACAAACGAACTTTTCCAAGAGCTTTGCAAAATCACATCGATTTTACTCGTTCAGATCATCGGTGACCCCTATTTTTTAAATCATGAATCACTTACTTTACTTACTATCTACAAAATATGATGAAATGAAAAAATTCTCACCGTAAAAAGTTATCTTTTTTTAACATTTTCTTTCCTCATGCCATCGAATTCCAGTAGTGGTTGCAACGGATAGAGCTTACGAAAACGCTCGTCGAGGATGAACTCTACTGTTCACAACATCCCTAGCGGCATACAATTATCTAAAAATCTCACTCCTAAAAACCTATGCACGGAAACTTTCACTCCAACAGTTTATTTTTATGATTTTCGATGGAT
>NC_090870.1:4466403-4476403 GCF_036669935.1 Montipora foliosa | reverse complement strand
ACCATCTCATAAGTTAGCGATAGTTGAGCGATTAGAATGTTCAGCAGAATAACACTCACACTAATCATGAAGATAATAATCAATAAAGCTGCGAGGAACCTACAGAAAAAAGGAGTTATAAAATGAACTCTTAGCTTCACTTGCTGCTATGATCTCAGAATAAATAGAGAGCAGTGGAAGTCATCAGACTCCGAGAATTAAAGTGGTATTTGTGAGAGACTTTTTTTGCCAAAGCCTGCCATCCCCTAGTCTAAAAGCTTTTAGGAGACTGGTTCGGGTAGCCTTGTGGGATAGTAAGTTCATGCTGATATTTATCGTCGACAACAGACTCGAATAAAGTTAGAGAACACTGCACGGACTCCAGGAGCCTGTAGTAGTAGCCGTAGCGGAAGTAGTAGCGATATTAATAGTAGTGGTAGAGGTAGTATCTATATACATGATGATTGGGGTGTCGACTGAATTTGATTGGCTTTGTCGCAATCATTCTGCATTCGAAATAAAACCACGACAACATCTTTCGCTGGCAGGTGATGCCGGACCTTAGTAGCTTGTGACGTGATTGACGGTTTAATTGGCTTTTCGTCGCCTTTTCTACAGATTCTGAAACTGTTTTTCTTTCCCACGCCAAATATTCCCAAGATTCGATGTCGCAATTTACCCTTTGCAATTGTTTTCTTTGACGTCTGTATATCTAAAATTTATGTCATCCTAGAATCCTATTGACTTAGACCCCGTTTACACGGATCCGGACAAATGTTTGCACGGACAAAAACTTTCACGGTTCCACCTTGCCTTCACACGGGACCGGTGACCGATGCAAGTTTGGGAGCTGAAAAAAGCAGGTCAACTTTTTCCATGGCACGGTTCCAATATGCATACAGACTCATTGGGAGTCAGGGTGGCTTCGTGGTTATCTATCGGGCCTACCACCACTGTGAGCCGGGGTTCAATTCTGGCCTCGGCCAGCATGTGGGCTGAGTTTCAGTCGATCTCAACCTGACTCGAGGGTTTTTCTCCGGGTACTCCGGTTTTCCTCCCTCATCAAAATCGCCTCACAGCTAATTAACATCTAGCTGTGGTGCTGTGCTCCGACATCAAACATGGACTGTATAGCGGCAGCCAGAGGCGCCTTTGTATGCTTTCAGCCGCGCCCACCCGTAAGGGTGATTAGCACTAGCAATATTTATTTATATTTATAAAAACACCCGAACCGTGCTACGTTTTGCACAGTTAACGCGATTAAGGCCTGGAATCTACTATGTTTTTTGGTTGCTGTTCCTTTCGTAAAGTTACATTTCGCTGTTTAAAATCATATTTGACACAAAACAAATTAACAAAAGCACGATACAGATATGTGGAGACGAGCGGCAGCTGCATGCATCGCTATTTTAGCCGGATTAGCTGGGCTGCTAGTGCAGAACACATTGCTGCAAATGGCTATCGTTGTCTGCGATCGTCATCGATAGGAGCAACGTACACATTTGAATTTCTTGGTAAGCATGTACAGCTTACAAAACAACCGGCCGTGGAAAAAGTCACAGACAGCACGGACCAGAAAGCCATGTTTGATTTGCCGCGTACTGCACCTTGCGACAACGTGATTGGCCAAAAACGTTAGCTTAACCAATCACAGAAGAGATGCAAAAAAAGTCATTCAAATGCCGTGACTGGTCTCAAAATTTTCACGGACCTATGTAAACACCATTGTGATCTGTAACAGAATTTTCACTGTTCCATATAAACAGGGGATCCGGGTACCAAATTCATCAGTGCAAAAATTTGTCCTGCACCCGTGTAAACGTAGCCTTAATTTAATTCACCCCACAGTGGAACTCTATCTGTCACTTGCAAAAGGAATGCTAATTTGCCAAGCTACTGAATGCGAGGCTTCACCTGATTGTAAGTGTCACGGTAGTTTTTTGAGAGGCTAATTTACATGGCAGTGAAAAAAGGGATACTTATGAATGGACGATCGAACAAGGGAACAGGCGAAGGAACGAATGAATGAAAAGAACGATTCAATAATTTTAGGAATCAATGACTAAATAGTATACGGTATCAAGTGAAACTATGATCCTCGCAATTGTGAACGCAATTTTTGCAATTGCGTAAAGAAGCCTGAAAAATTCAGGACTTCAACGGGGTTTGAACCCGTGACCTCGCGATACCGGTGCGACGCTCTAACCAACTGAGCTGTGAAGTATACAGTATCATGCAGTGATTAAAAAACTGAATGAACGAACGAACCAAATGATCTATATACCTGCAAGTATTATTTTTAGGACCTGACCTAGTATTGATTTGGGAAACGTGTATGTGTATATAGATAAATGCATTCATCCCTTCCCTACAATGATAGAGCTCTCACCCCACGTCGTTCAGACTGCTGACAATTGCTGAACCTTCAAGCCAAGTCATTACACCCGCCATCACCACACATCCTATTTCTGTTGTACAATTGATGTCATTCCTGAGCGGGCTAAATCTGATAAAGAAAACAAAAATACGAATGAATGGAGAAAAATAAATATGGCACTCGATATGGAAAATTCACACAGGGACCTTATACATTACCTCGCCACAACTAGGATTATCAAGCTATTCAGGGCTCCCCTAGTTTGCGGCTCTAGTACGTGTTAGATGGTCAACGAAAATCGAGGCCTTGCGTGGTAGGTGGGAGAGAGGACACTTCTCGGGGGAAAAAGTTTCATATTTGGTTGAATGAGAGAATGATTCTTGTTATCTTACGATTTACGACAGTGACGTCAAAAAACAAATGAATAAAAGAATAAAACAGGCATGAGAGGGGCCACGCCATACACCTTATTCCAAAATAGCCGCCATTCAAGTATTCTTTTGATTTCTTGCAAAATAGCCTTTTTGGCCTCGCTTTTAAACATCTACTTCAACATCTACATCTACATGTTCCAGCACTCGGCAAATTCCCTATTTGACTTATGGCTCTTTTTGCTTAGGTGGCCTCATACACTGTAAGCCTTTTTAGAGACATCACTGCCAAGCCGGCCACTTTTGCTGAAGCGAACAGGACAGCCACAACACCGGGGACTACATCCCCTCTCTATCTCTATATCTCTTCGTGCCATAAGGCACATAAGGCTTTGACATTCTCTTTCCATCCACTTCGGTTTGCTGCTAAAGCTCTGACAGTCGTCCATGATTGTCACCCAGCTACTCGTCCTTTGTCTTCAACCGTTCTCCTCCATGTTGTTTTTGGTCGATCTGGTCTCCTCCTCCCCTCTGGCCTCCACTCCAATGCTGTAACACAGTGCTCGTCTCTGTTCTTCCTCAATATATGCGCGATCCAATTCCATCTTCAGCGTTTGATCTCATCACTCGTTCTGTTCACTCCTGTGGTCTCCTGGATTTGTTAGTGCGAGATGGTCCTCTACTCTTATCGAATAGTGTGTGGATTCTTTAACGTCCCACAGGAAACTTGTGAACATAGAAGTTATCTGTGAGACAGGGCCTACGGTTTACAGTCCTTATCCGAGAAGACTTGAAAGTCTACCATTTGCAGATGAAATTACAAAGGCAGCACTTTCTCCTCAGTTATTTTAAGATCCTGAGTGTCCATCCGGCCGGGGTTCGAACCCGCGACCTCCCGCATGACAGTTCGATGCTCAAAAGAAGATTTAACTTGAACGAGACCAAAAGGGCTAATTTGCAAGCAAACAAAAGAGTACTAAAATGGCGGCCATTTTGGAATAAGGTGTGTAGTTCTGTTGCATTTGAGTGAAAATAAGAGGTGTATGCCGTGAATAAAATCACTGGGAATATGAGATGTAAAAGTGAGCTGCTTACTTCAATTTTGATTCATATCCTTTGATGGCCAGAAAAAATGACAATGAAAAGGTGAGCAAAATAATAACAAACACGGACAGGAATCGCGGAATGTCCTTGTAGATGACTTTGCCGAGGCATTTGATATAGAGACCTGTTTCTCTGAAAGAAAGGGAAAAAAACAAGGGGAGGAACTGGATTAAATTTCGGATGTAATACTGTCACCGAACATGAATTTACCTCTTTAGCTTGTACGTCTTGTTTTCCCATTTCAAACCACGTGATGTTACTCTAGAGAACAGTCTTTCAAATGTCTGCTCATGCGCGTGCTTATGTACGAATAGATTATGAAAAAACAAAAGAGGAATTCCCTTGAGAACATCACGTGGTCTGAAATGGGGAAAACAAAACGTACAAGCTAAAGAGGTCAATTGACGCTTATATTAAGCCATGAGTTTTCGGCTCGTCCTTATTGTATATACGTATTGCGGACCTATATTAAGAGACCACAACGATATAGGCTGTTTTAAGGGCGCTTAGAAGCCGAACGCGTAGCTAGAGGAAGTGAAAAATTCATCGCATTGTTGTTCTGCGCTACCTTGGAGCTCAGCTAAAGAAACGACTGATATGGAACCCTTACCGAGATCCAATGGAATACTTGAAAATGCCGATAAAATTGACCAAAACTGCTAAAGAGCCAAAAGTCCACTGTTGGTCACTTTGAAGATATCTGAACACGTAGGTTATCAAGATCAGCGAATATCCTGACAGATCCAAATAATTGAAAATATCCAGCATGTACTCCTTTGGCTCTCTATAATGACAGATTTTTTTGTAAAAGGACGAGTTAGGTAGTCAAATATTAATTTACTTTGATATTCGTCTAAATCAGAGTGAACAAGAATTTACTGGGCTAGACATTCACCACCATCCTCACTACAATTGCGAACGCACTACTTCAACAATTTCAGTCCTAGCAGTATGCGACCTTATTATATGGCTAGCTCCGTGAGCGGGCACTGAAGATGAACCAAATCCCGCGCTGTGATTGGCTACCCGAGCGGGCAAGATGGAGCTATCTTGCCCGCTCGGGATTTCTCACTTGGTCCCGGCGCAAGATCGAAGATCATTTTTTGGTGTTTTATCCCATATAATAAATCCTTTATTGACCAAGCTTGTTTGATCAAGATGGCTGGATATTGGCCTTGTTCTTTTTATGCGTGTTTATGGACCTCGACTTCGTCTTGGCCCATAAATACACAAAAAAAGAACTTGGCCAATATCCAGCCATCTTGACCTCACGCCCTGTCAATAACCCATATATGTACCGGAACAATTATAACCTGAATCTAGTTTAATAGCTACACTATAGCTCGGTGATAGAGCCGATGATCTGAATTAGTAATGGGAAGGTCGTAGATCTCCCTCGATTCCTGTAAAGGAGCACTCGGATTTTTTTCCGAGTATCCCTGAGTCACCACTGACGAGTCTCTTATAGCTCAGTGGATGAGCATCCGACTTAGAAATCGGAAGGTCGTAGGTTCGTCTCCTGCAAAGGAGCACTCGGATTTTTTTCCGAGTATCCCTGAGTCACCACTGGCGAGTCTCTTATAGCTCAGTGGATGAGCATCCGACTTAGAAATCGGAAGGTCGTAGGTTCGTCTCCTGCAAAGGAGCACTCGGATTTTTTTCCGAGTATCCCTGAGTCACCACTGACGAGTCTCTTCTAGCTCAGTGGATGAGCATCCGACTTAGAAATCGGAAGGTCGTAGGTTCGTCTCTTGCAAAGGAGCACTCGGATTTTTTCCCGAGTATCCCCGAGTCACAATGTTCTTGCTCCCACGAGACTTCGATAGCTCAGTGGTAGAGCATCCGAATTAGTAATCGGAAGGTCGTAGGTTCGTCTCCTGCAAAGGAGCACTCGGATTTTTTTGGAGTATCCCTGAGTGATGAAATGAAAAATGCATTTCTTCAAGGTTTAATTGATGCGTCTTTGTTTTAGTTGACCCTCACGGAATTCTAGAGATTTAGCTTAGGCGCTCTTTTAATCGCAAATATAGATGGTTTTCAATCACATGATGAGACGGCCATGTTGGTGAACAAAACAATAGCAAAATATCGCTCATATTTTGCATGATAATAGAGTCAAATTCCCAAAAGACTTGTTTTCCGGATATTGTTCTATGCACCAATATGGCTGCTGTGACGTCAGGTGAAAACCACCTAGAGAGAAAGAGATCTGTTTTCGAAACCATCCGGCCCTAGGTTGGAGAATTCAAGATTAAAAATTAGCTCTTTTGAAATTTTAGCATCAAATGATTGAGATGTTTCGGCCACTTTTCCTCTAAGACTTTTTTGCCTTTCCGAAAAGAAAGGGATAATAGATCTCAATGTAGGACTGGAAGAAGCACGTATACATATCACATATGCAAAAAATCTTCCCCATATCGTCTTTTATCCTAACTTTTTTGAGAGGATACATCGAAAGAACGAATTTGGCTAATCCTCCACTGAATCTCTCAGAGAATAAGATCTTTAATGTATGGTAATATAAAGTTTAAAAGTCTAACCTTCTCAGTTCAGAACATTCGTCAGCTAAAAACCACAATGTCACCAAGATACTCCAAAAGTCGGGAACTAATCTTCCTTTTGAAGCTCCATAATCTAGCGGATCACGTGATTGGGCAGCGAATATCATAGAGCTACAGAAAGCGCTTAAGAAAAGAATATAATTTAACGCTCGGACCCTGTCAATCAAACAAAAAAAATGCAATTTAATCTTCCCTTTGGTCTCGTGGCGGAGAGGGCGTTTTCTGTTTGTGTTCAAACAGTCTCCAAAAGAAGGACAACTATCAGTTATTAGATGAAGGGGTAGTTTCTAAAGAAACTGTGGTGCTGCGTCGGTGGGGAAGTAGTATACAAAAATTTGGTTTTATCAACGGAGTTGATAATGTAAATTGGCCACCGTACAGAGATTCTAAAAGCTGACGTTTCGAGCGTTAGCCCTTCGTCAGAGCGAATCCGATTCGCTCTGACGAAGGGCTAACGCTCGAAACGTCAGCTTTTAGAATCTCTGTACGGTGGCCAATTTACATTATCAACTCCGTTGATAAAACCAAATTTTTGTATATCAGTTATTAGAGTGCTCTCAAAAAGTCTGTTTTGGGTGTGCCAGCCTTTAAACCCTCGTCAGCGTATTTCTGAAATCCGTCATGGCGTGGTAGTAGTAATGTTCGTTAGGAACGAAGTCTCAAAGTGAGAAGAAGTTCCTAACCAAACTGAACCACAATACTGATATTCCATTAAAGGCGCTGTTACACTGTGCAATTTTTCGTGCACCTTGTTTCGCAACGCCATTTCTACAAACGTTCTCACATTACGAAACAAGTTGTTTTACAGGTGTTACACTAAGCAACGTTTCATGCAACTTGTCTCATTTCGATGATCACATGAGGTCAAAGGAACAGTTTCATCGGCTGTTGCCGCAAACCGCCGCGACACAAGTTGCAGGACAGATGTTACACTGCACAATGCTTAAAAGATTCGTTGCAACCGTTGCGGAAAGTAGAACTAGTAAAGTAAAGTAAAGTAAAGTAAAGTAAAGTAAAGTAAAGTAAAGTAAAGTAAAGTAAAGTAAAGTAAAGTAAAGTAAAGTAAAGTAAAGTAAAGTAAAGTAAAGTAAAGTAAAGTAAAGTAAAGTAAAGTAAAGTAAAGTAAAGTAAAGTAAAGTAAAGTAAAGTAAAGTAAAGTAAAGTAAAGTAAAGTAAAGTAAAGTAAAGTAAAGTAAAGTAAAGTAAAGTAAAGTAAAGTAAAGTAAAGTAAAGTAAAGTAAAGTAAAGTAAAGTAAAGTAAAGTAAAGTAAAGTAAAGTAAAGTAAAGTAAAGTAAAGTAAAGTAAAGTAAAGTAAAGTAAAGTAAAGTAAAGTAAAGTAAAGTAAAGTAAAGTAAAGTAAAGTAAAGTAAAGTAAAGTAAAGTAAAGTAAAGTAAAGTAAAGTAAAGTAAAGTAAAGTAAAGTAAAGTAAAGTAAAGTAAAGTAAGTAAAGTAAAGTAAAGTAAAGTAAAGTAAAGTAAAGTAAAGTAAAGTAAAGTAAAGTAAAGTAAAGTAAAGTAAAGTAAAGTAAAGTAAAGTAAAGTAAAGTAAAGTAAAGTAAAGTAAAGTAAAGTAAAGTAAAGTAAAGTAAAGTAAAGTAAAGTAAAGTAAAGTAAAGTAAAGTAGAGTAAAGTAAAGTAAAGTAAAGTAAAGTAAAGTAAAGTAAAGGTAAAGTAAAGGTAAAGTAAAGGTTAAGTAAAGGTAAAGTAAAGGTAAAGTAAAGGTAAAGTAAAGGTAAAGTAAAGGTAAAGTAAAGGTAAAGTAAAGGTAAAGTAAAGGTAAAGTAAAGGTAAAGTAACTTAAAGTAAAGTAATTTAAAGTAAAGTTAAGTAAAGTAATGTAATTTAAAGTAAAGTAAAGTAAAGTAAAGTAAAGTAAAGTAAAGTAAAGTAAAGTAAAGTAAAGTAAAGTAAAGTAAAGTAAAGTAAAGTAAAGTAAAGTAAAGTAAAGTAAAGTAAAGTAAAGTAAAGTAAAGTAAAGTAAAGTAAAGTAAAGTAAAGTAAAGTAAAGTAAAGTAAAGTAAAGTAAAGTAAAGTAAAGTAAAGTAAAGTAAAGTAAAGTAAAGTAAAGTAAAGTAAAGTAAAGTAAAGTAAAGTAAAGTAAAGTAAAGTAAAGTAAAGTAAAGTAAAGGCACTTATGTAACGTCGGTAGTTCCTTCAGTCACGAAACTGGTATCAATGGAAGCCGACGGTGCGCCCTTTACCCCCCTCCCTCTGTCAGTTCTCCGTTTTACGGTTACTTGAAGCTATAGCTACACGGATCAGAGGGAAGTCGAAAAAGACATTGAAGTCACCGAGAATCGAATCGGGGTCCTCTTGCTCCCAAAGCCGAGCACGAACCACCTCTGCAACTGGTCTCGCAACGTTTTTGGCCGTTGCAAGGTATGTTACATTGGGCATCGGGACATTGGGACATTGGGACATTGGGACATCGGGACATCGGGACATCGGGCATCGGGCATCGGGCAAGGTATGTTACATCGGGCAATGATTCATGCAACTTGTCTTGCAATGGCGTTGCGAGACAAGTTGCACGAAAAATTGCACAGTGTAACAGCGCATTAAGGACGGTGCCTAGTATTGTTATTGCGAATACGTTCTGCGAATCTCCGGATACTCGGATTTCCTATCGGTAGTGTTTACTAATGCAGGGATATTTTTGCGCGGTTTAAATTTATGCGGAGAAAGCATAACTTAGCAAGGGCTCTTGGTATCCAAAAAGAAAATTGGGGGTAACCATGCATTTTTCAGAGATAATTAAGCTTTAATTTGGAAAGGAACGCCATACATTGCTTTGTATTTTAAAGTTTTTTGCTAATATTGTTGATTAATTATCTTTGGAAAATGCGTGGTTACCCCCAATTTTCTTTTTGGATTTTAATAACACTTATTGAGATCTGCTTTTGCCGCATATTCATAAAACCGCGCAAAAATACCTTTGAATTAGTAGGCACCGTCCTTAAATCAAATTTTCATTTAGGCACTTTCACTCATGTCCTGAAATTCTGCTAACCAGATGACAGTTCAGTTTTTCATATACGTCCAAAAATGCAGGAAACTAGATGTACAAGGATTTTGACAAGCATCTCGAAGTGTCCCTTTGCCGTTTTCTTTTCGCCAACTAATAAAAATCAACGTTACAAAGTGCTTCCCAAACTTCGGTCCTCAAGTGACGAGAAACGGCTGTATTTTCCCTCACCAAAGCATAAAGGCCGGGACACACTAGGCGACAAGTCGCAGCGACAGGTCTTTGCGACGAGTTGCTCCATGTGTACTACTTGCAAAACAAGTCGCTGCGACACCACGCCTGTTAGGTGCACACGCAGTGATCTCGTATGAAGGGGAACGTGAACTAGTTTTCTAATTCAATATGGCTGACCATATGACGCTCTCTCATTGGTTCATTTATATTCTGTCGCAGCGACTTGTTGCCGCCGGGAAGTGTACACACGGTGCGACAACGCTGCTTTCGCTTATTTTGTCGCTGCGATAAGTCGCACGAATTCAAACTGGTGTGAGTGCGTGCGACTGGTCGAGGCGACAAAATTCTGCCCCAGCGACAATGATTTTTCGTAAAATTAACCGCGTCAAACAAGGCGAATTGTTGCGG
>NC_090870.1:4458903-4461403 GCF_036669935.1 Montipora foliosa | reverse complement strand
GCAAAAGTGAGACTCGTTTTATTACTCTACGTAACAATCAGTGTCAGTAAAATGATCGGAAATTAAAAAGCTCTTTTTATGGTAAAAATATCATACGAAAGTTTGCCTCTGAAACTCGACAACCTGCTCATTATGTGTTATTGCAGTTATAAAACAAAGCAGAGGATATTCAATCAATTACAAAAAAGGTCTGCTTTCTTCATCTTGAAATTTTTTCACTGCTGTGCTCAACCGCAAAAAACATTATCCGCTTCAAATTTCTGCTTACTTAAAGAAGTTGTTGGGTATGGATTTTAATTACCGCTTGCATGGGGCAAATTTGAAGCTGACTAGTCTGTGAGGATTATATTTACATTTGTGTATTTCGTAACGGTTTTCCAAATCAACGGGGTAATCTAATTATTTTCAAAGCCGCGGTCAGTTTCCGGACGAAAAGGTGTGGAAAATTTTATCCGATTGTCTTTTTTTTTTTTGACATAAAAATAAGTTTTCATTGATATAATGCGATTTTTTTTTCATACAAATAAATCTCATGTCTCTATTATTATTTGACCCTTATTTTTATTTGTCCTCTTGGATTTTGTACTACTCTTTGTCAGGTTGAGAAAGACACATGTTTTAAAGGGCAATGCTGCTTAAGGAAGAAAAGAAAGACTAATACAGAAATCTCGACAGAAGTTGAGCATTCAGAAAGTTTGCAAGACGTAACGTACATACTTCTCGCAGAAAAAAATTAACTTTCGCTGCCGCACGAAGTGAACCAATTACAGTACCAACGGTTTGAGCGTAAAACAATGGCGGTAGAAAATAATAACTGGGGCATGGTGTTTCCCTTGCAACTCCTATTTTCAACATGATCAAACAGTGGTGGTTCTAACTCGACGGCGAAAAATGTCGTAGTTGGCAAGGGTCCTAACTCGCTGCATCTCCAACTTACCGCTTCGTGAAATTCCTCGCTCGAATGGTGCATGATTTCGACATGATCCTGAAGAGTAAACGTGCTGTTTATCACAGATAGCGAGCCATCCAAGACCGAAGGACTTCTCTGCAGAACTAGTTCATGTGAGGATATTTCGAAATTCGTGTTTGGAACTGCCATCCTTTTTACAAAAAGACGTTTTTCCTCAAAGCCTAATGTCCTTGTTTTACGTTGATTGTTAATTTCAGTTCAGTGTCAGAACGACTAGACGCTTAAATGAAGTTCCTTTCCTTTCCAAGCTTTATGCAAAACAATATCTGAAAAAGAGCCTATGTCAACTTAAAATTGATTTAAGCCTGTTTTGTGGTGTCTCCAAAGATTCTGAAATAATTATGCCAGCTAATACAGTTTGCCTAATAACAAGTTACGCAACGGAGTTGCAAACAGGTGCAAAATAAATCAAGTATAAGGCAGTGGAAATCATATGACAGTGCAAATTGGTGGATATTTACCGAGCCACGAAGCGGCGAGGGAAATATCCACCACTAGCCACCAAGGTGAATAGTTGTTTTAGTGTATTCTAAAACAGTAAGATAATATAGCACAAAAAGATGATTTTAACTCATTTATTCCTGCAAAGATTACAACACATTCGGGTGCAAATTCCGCGCGAGTTGCTCGGAGGTGAATAGCAAAGGATATCCGGAGTTTGAGTAGCCAATCACTGAGCTCGCGCGCTCAACGCTATCCACTGTTTTATTATATACTAATGGCGTTTTCTCTGTCCTCATTGGTTGACAAAGTGTATACTCCAATTGCTATTAAATAGCCACTCTCGGTCATGTAACAAATAACTTTTTGAAAGACCTGGCCTTTTAATAGAGTTCGACGTCAAAAGCTAACTGAACGCATGGTCGAAACTTTCATCATTTGAATACAAAAAAATGTCCAATTTTGTGCTTCCTCAGTGGTTATCATAAAAAGCCCGTTATCCAACCGAATCAACGAATTACTCCTAGTCTGTAATTTTTGAAGTCGGAATTACAATGTTATAGTATCCTAAAAATACCGTTAATACCGTTTATTTGCACGAAATAGTAAACGATTTACATTTATGGCGAAAATGGCTTGAATATTTTAATCGATGATCAGCTTTCGCTCTTAATTTTTATTCAAATTAAGGATTAGGGTCCATATCGTAAACTGGGAAAATATAACGAAGATATCGGTGACGTCACCTATTGTCATTAACGTGTCAACCAGAGCCTCATTGGCTGTCGAAACAAAGGGTCTTTTGTTTCTGTGGTTGCCACATTTGAATAACAAATTAAAGCAATGTTGTAAACAGATATCTTCCCCTTTGGTCGAGTTCCTAAACTTGCAAAAAAGAGAAGAGACCATTATTTTCCCAGCGCGGATAGCTAGTTCAATAAGGTTATTATTATATAGATGGTTTTCAATCACGTGATGAGACGGCCACGCACAAAGCAATTGCAAATTATGTGTTTTGCATTATAATAGGTTTAACTCCCAAAAGACCTTTTTTTCTATTGTTCTGTGAATCAACATGGCCGCTGTGAC
>NC_090870.1:4453903-4456403 GCF_036669935.1 Montipora foliosa | reverse complement strand
CATCTTCCATCTTTCATCTGGTCTCAGTTTAAATGAATTCCACAGAAATCGTATGTGGGGAACATGTAAAATTGTAAACGTTTCTTGGCTTTTGTTTTCAACCCTTGTGATTGGTCAAAATCTTTTAACACAAAAAAACGCCCTTTCAAAGTGGGCTGTAAGTGAATTTTATTGCGTTAACTGCCTTCCTTTAGGTTTATGCATTCTCTGTGTAAAAATGATAACATTCCTATGTGGGGAAAGCCCCGTTGCCGCATAACAAAGGAAATTGCTATCCATCTTACACGGATCATTACTTAAGAACAGACAGTCGTACGATGACGTCATAACCAAAAACAAATCGCTTACCCTATTTTCTTATCGACGATGCTCCGTGCAGGGAGCTCTGCAACAAGCCTGGAAAAATGCTGAGAGTAGATTTGGTGCTCTTGTTGACGCTTTTGCCATACCTTTGTTGTCTTTGGAAATAACGCTCGAAACGTCAGTTTTTAGAACCTATGTACGGTGGCCAATTTACATTATCAACTCCGTTGATAAAACCAAATTTTTGAAACTATTTCACATTGGCAACACCTACTCAATTATCACCATTTATTATTTTATTTCTTTAGCAATAAATACTCTTAATTTCATAAAAATAAGGAGACAGCAGTTTTCTTTTAGCCAGACCACTGTTGAATCCAAGCTTCTATTTGCTCCAGGTTATTTTCAAGTTCATCAGTGGAATTGCTTTGCAGTTCATGAACTATTTCCTTTCTATAACTATCTCTTGCTTCCTCCAAGATTGTTTGCATTATTTCACATTCCACATTTTCGCTTAACTTTTTTCCATTGTAACCCCTGGAACAGTAGGGAAAAAACGTCATTAAAAAATGTAAGTTATGCTGTTTGCTATCTACATGTACAATGATTTGTGGTGGCTCTTCTGCAGTGCATTTGTGAGAAAAGGATAAACGCTGATCATTATCATTTGCAGACCAAGATAATGTAACAATAATAAGACTAATTTTATTATTACTGGTTACATGTATATACACGTACATTAACATGTCATTATTGGGCTTCCAAAACAGACAGTTCTTCAATTTTCTTGAAAACAAGAACTGGGAAATAAACTGACACAAATCCTTATTTTATTCCCCACAGCCTTTTGAGATATCACAATTAGAATGATATTTTCAAATTTATCATTGCACATGGCCTTGTAGTTAATTCAACCCCATGAACATAGTAGCTAGTTGCATGAGGTGATTTTAATATGCCCCTATTAGCTTGTGTTATCATTCTTCTTCTGTTTGTTGTTGTCATCCAAAAATTAATATATATTTGCTAGAAGCAAGGACAAATATCAACATAACAAGCAATGTGATTAGTTGATTCTTTTTTTTTCTATTTTTTTTTTTATTTTTTTATTTTTTTATTTTTTTAGTTGATTCCTGGTCACGTGCCCCTGATCAAATTTAAATGTATCCTGACCGGGAAACAATTCCGCAGTTGTTGCTGGCGCCGGAGGTTTTGCTGCGATTGTTGAAGGAGAAGTCTAAAATATATATAACAAAGCACTTAATTATGGTCCCTCAGGAAACATCAGGACTCTCAGGAAAACAAAACTGTTTCCCTTAGGACCATAAATTAATAGTATAATCTTTCATATGTTTCATTCTGGACAATAATCCACCTCAACTCCCTGGACAATACTGAAAACATTCTTTTCATAGGTTCAAGATTGCTTTGTGATTTACTTATTCAGTTTCCAAATTTGTTATCGCTCTTCACTTTGCTTTCACCCCAGTCCCTCGGAAAGCCAGGCTGCTCCCAGGCTACTCAGCACCTCTATATTTTACAAATTTTATTTTGTCCAGTGCTTATACAACCTCAGTTCTCTGTTACAAAATGGTTTAAAACACCCACCTGTGTTCAAGTCTTTCATATAGCGTTGTATTATTTGTGCGCAAGACAAACACAATATCAAACCACCTTTCGGGGAAAAAATCACAGCCATGATAATCCACAATGTTTCCTCCCTCACACATTTGATCCTCTAATTCATCCACTACCTGTATGAAAGGAGATCAGTTTTTGCAAAGAACAAGATAAGCAATTAGGGAGCTTAAGGTAATTCCTTAGTATTGCATTGCGCATCCCTACTGCGCACGATTTTCGCATCATTAGCGCGCACACATGAGCACGTGCGCATACAAAACGTAAGAGATTTTGCTCAAACTAAACATGATAGCGAAATAAATGCTTCTTTTCTCTCAAACGAGCACGGTGACCCCCGATTTTTTTTTCAGGTATTTGCTAAGAACAGTCTAATAAAGAACATATTTAAAGAAGAAAAAAGTTTGATAGTAGAACATGAATTTTTTTTGGAAAACAGTTCTGTACTGGGTGTATTTTACCCAAGGCGAGGACTTCAAGCTAACCACGGAACTGTCCCAAAGAGTGCAATATTCCCACAACCAGGGAATCAAAGTCGGCATAAATGAAGCATTACTGC
>NC_090870.1:4438903-4446403 GCF_036669935.1 Montipora foliosa | reverse complement strand
ATTAAATGGCCAGCCGAAATATCGTTAAAAAATGCAGTTTCGCGTTGTTTTATCAGTCGTACAGTAGTCTACTTGACTTTTATAGATATTTGTTAATCAATTTTGATTGATATCGATCTTCTCTGATCCAACGCTGTGGAACACTCATCGTCCACGGTTTTTTCAAAGGTTTTAAAACCTCAACTTCACATGTAAAATGCCACTGAGCCCTGTCCACATTTTTTCAGTACACGACTTCTCTTTGGAAATGAGGCCAAAGTGATCTGATAATTGGACTTGGCTTTGAGGTTTAGCCTTGGCCTTGGGATTTTCTTTCAAAAAACAATGGCTTCAAAAATAACCTTGAAACTTAAACTGATAACGACCTTGGTGGTGTAATATTTTTCGAGGATTCAAGGTGTGTTCGTCGGTCTACGTAGGTCAGGACTTTGTACCGTTGCACAATCAGATTATTCAACAAATGTACTTTTAACTTAAGAGATCCAATGGTTGACTTATGTCAGTCACATATTTTTATTCAAGTTTGTTTTGAGAAGGATAAGTAGTTTACGGTTAGCACAATATACAAGCTAAACAGACCCTAAACATCCTCTGTCAAAATGTGGCCGCGTCAACGTATGTGGTTCGTCCAGATCATACACTTTACCGTGATGGAATGAACTCAATGCATGATTCTCGGTTCTTTTCAAATTGGTGCTGCTATTTTCTTGCAAACGAAAATAGATGAATTCTTTAATTGTCGACTATTAGTACATTTATCTGCTGATATTTAGAGTATCCATCTTATAATAATAGGCTTTTCCAGGCTTTGTCACCTATGCAACAGAACTTGAAGATGGGCTTCAAAATCGGCTAAGGCGGTGTAAACAAGACGTGTTTATGTGCATTCAATACACTTCAACCACGCGCGAGCAGGTCAACCCTTGAGGATTGTCTAAGTCGTAATGCGATTTGGTCCGTACCACACCAGCTTCACCTTGACACATGCAACAAATTTCTGCTTTTAAATTGGGAAATGCTCTATCGTGTCTAATCTTTTGACTTGAACAAGGTTCTAAGGTGTATTTTTTTAGTTTTTTTCCACAATAAGCAAAATTTGGACGAGCCTCGTCCAAATTTTGCATTATGACGAAATACAACCCAAAAAAACAAGTATACTTTAACTCTTCGCCGTGCTTGAAAAGATTGTGAGTTACCGCGAAAATAATTAAACAACAAATTGTCCAAGATTCGACTGAAGAAAACAAACTCACAGTGCCAAAATCTTAAGCCTTAACTTCAAAATCATGCGAGCTTTAGGAGACGATTTTACTGATTCAATTATTTGACATCAATTAATGACTCCGGAACCTGAGCATTGCAGGATCATAGCATCAAATTTTGTCTGCCCTGGCATGAACTATGACTTAATGAATTGTGTCATCTATTGCTCAGTTTACCTTGTCATATTTAGTTGCAAACTTTAAAAGTCAAGCTGCAGCGTTGTTCAGAGGCAAGAAAACTGAGTTGTGTTCTGTCAAAATATTTTCAAACATGGCAACTTTTTCAGTCACAGGTTTCATTTTACTGGCTGTCTTTTCCTTATTTGGTTCTGGCGAAGGTAAGAGAGTAATTCAATTTGATACGATAGAAAAACCTAGGAATATTCCCTGATTCTTTAGGCTTTTCTTTTAACTTAGATAAGAGATTTCGAGAGGATATTGCTTGTTGGCACAAAGATTTTGGTCTGTCACATTCTTGGTTTAAGAACTTTATAAACTGAAATAACTTTCCTCATAACCGCTTCTTTGTTTTAGTTAGCTATATCGATAAATTTATTACCAGGTATTCATTACCTGGCTAACCCCACAAGGGTTTTTGTTGTCTTATCTTTTTGCGTTCAAAGTATGTATTGGAACCTTGTTCCAGTAGCATGTACCTTCAAATTTCTAAAGGACTGACTCGAGCATAGCTTAGAGATTTTTTGGAGAGTTTGAAAGAGTCGGAGTATCTTTTTGACACCAGGAGTCGGAGATCAAAACGTTTCTTTAGGTTCCCACACTTTTTTTTTTTTCATGCTTACTCTTTCGCTTCTGCTTGTGCGTCTTGTGCCTAAGGGTCAAACTGTCGCAAATCATGTCGTAAATGAGATGCAGGATTTTCTATCAAACTATTCCGAGTGATCGGGTTTGTTCTGAAATCTACTGTCTGTTAACTGCTTGTACCCCGAAGGGGGGGGGGGGACTCCCATATGGAACAGACGGGGATGCTCGTCGGAAATTTTGAATTTAACCCCTAAAGGAGACCATCTGGGCGTGGCTCAAGCTTTTTGTGACCCCTAAAGGATACCAATCTGGGCGTGGCTTAAGCAAATTTTGACCCCTAAAAACAAGTTAAAAAGAAAATTTGACTTCTCTTTCTCTTAGCGTAATTCTGTGTTTCTTCGCGGAACCCTAAACGAGACCTTGACGGCTTAAAATATTGGCGCTTTACCCGGAACACCCTAAGCGAGACCAAAATCCAAAATTTACACCCCTAAGCGAGACGACGAGAGCATCCCCGTCTGTTTTATATGGGAGTCCCCCCCCCCCCCCCGGGGCTTGTACATTTGATGGACAGTTATTCCACTGGGTGTTCGCAACTCCCAGCATTTTCCAGTAGATCTGCATTTGTAAGAGACTAACCGCAACCAATTGGAGTCCATTTAGAACGCACATTGGAGTTCAAGTGAGACAAAAGTAATGTATGCCAGAAAGCAAAATATATGTCATACAAGCAATAGCCATTCTGCGCCATGTTTAGTTTTTACCGCAAACCCTAGCCGGTAGCCTGGTATAATATCACGAACGTGTTAAACCAATCAGCCCGCTGCCCCAGTATGTGGTTGAAGCTGGCAAACTCCAGTTCACAGTTCCACAAGCCCGTGGCACTGGAAAGGCGACAAAAGGCATTGCCTTTGGAAATAAATCCTTCACTGTCCTTGGTCTTTTTGGTTGTTTATGATCTTTATATTGCTGATTAGCTCCTTCATCAAGTTCCGCTGGTTCTGTTTTGTTTATACGCTGGTCATTGCTTACACAGTAATACAAGAAATGATACACTGAAAAAAATTTCGTTTTAATTCTATAAACTGACGAAACAAATTTTGAATTATTGACAGAGGGTCCACAATAAATAAAATAGGGAAAAGTAGCGGGATACGGGGAATTCAGTTTTGTCGTGACCGCGTTTAATATCTCTAATTAACCAGCGTTGACTGGCACGAATGGCTCTTTCGTGTGTAAACCGCCTATGGCAGGGTCGCGTTCAAAGACATAGGTGTTTGGATAGGCATAAAATGTGTCATCACTTCTCTAGGACAAGCGCGACCCTTATGTCGCAACAGTGGACATAAGAGGAGCCGCGGAGGACATAAGATAAAAAGGGCCGACATAAGATAAAAAGGGCGGATGTCCTGCCTTAGAGCTGGTCATATCTGGTCATAAGGCCATAAAACAAAGCTTCTGTCAAAACCATCATTTGACACCTCTTTTTTGACAAAACTCATGCGTTTTACAGACTCGTTCTATTCTGCAATCTGCCACACACTAGAGAAGCATGGCGAACGGAAACTTTCAATATAATTCTGATCAATTCAATTTTTTTACATATTCCCCGGCCTTCCACTCGTCTGGGCCGTCAGAATCAGCGGTTATTTTATCCATAACAGAATGACTCGCGGCAATCAGATATTTCATCCGTCGCAGAACGACTTTGCACATGCTTGCAGTGGTTCAGCGTCGAGTCTGAACCAAGGCCTGGGAGTACTTCGAAGGCACCTGCTGAAAAAAAAAAAAAAAACACTCGCGAGCGATGGGACTGCGACGACGAGAAAGTGCAGCTCCGTTTGATATGTCAGCGATATGTCTACCGTGTGCGACCGACGTGGGTCATACCTAATTGGATTAATTTTCGTTTCCAGTGATGGCCACCTCCTGCTATGGCCTCGATATATGATCAAATGTCTTTATAAACGCGACCCCTGCCTTTGTAGCCAAGTTATGAATGGCAAAAGAAGTGAAGTCGGTCAATTTTATCCACAGAGCGAATCGCTCTGACGAAGGGCTAACGCTCGAAACGTCAGCTTTTAGAATCTCTGTACGGTGGCCAATTTACATTATCAACTCCGTTGATAAAACCAAATTTTTGTATACTACTTCCCCACCGACGCAGCACCACAGTTTCTTTAGAAACTACCCCTTCATTCAATTTTATCCATAACCGACATAGACCTTATCACGGTTTTGGAAGCCATCTTGAGGAGTAGGCACGGCTAAGGTGTTTGAAATAACAGTGTTTGTGTAGTGTTGAAAACTGGTTTAATATTAACAGAACAAAATCAAACTAGCTTGCGTACAATATTTCTTTCTCCCCTTTTTTCTCCGTTTTGAAAAACTCTCCACTCCTTTGACACTGACTCCTATGCAAAAGGCATCTGCAACAACTAATTATTTTGTTACATTATATAATCACACAATTTCCGGCAGTAGTAATCTGCGTTAAAATAACTTTTAAAAAACTGTGGATATTACACTTAAGTTGCTAACCATAGGATTTTACTGACAAGAATTTGAGGGTCCAACCTGCACTAGAGTTTCATTTTCATTTGTCTGTACTTTTTTCCCACAGACGCACGTCTGACTTAGCCCTAAATTTCAAGTAATTGTATGGCAACATTCAATTAACATAACCGATTTGTTCTACGATATACATTTTTCCATAACGCGCAGACTATTGACATCATGGACTGATGGAAACTAGGAGTAAAGAAGACTCTAAGGAAAGAACTGAAAACTTCAGACTCAGTTCTCAGCGAGTGCATCGTGAGACACGAACAACATTCATCTACCTAACTCATGGTTGTTTTCCAAAAAAAGCACTCAGTGAGGAATATCAAAGCGAACAATTTTGTACTGTTACGTTGGAAACAGAACAAAATGTTAAGGTCACTAGAGCTAATTAACCAGCGTTGACTGGCACGAATGGCTCTTTCGTGTGTAAACCGCCTATGGCAGGGTCGCGTTCAAAGACATAGGTGTTTGGATAGGCATAAAATGTGTCATCACTTCTCTAGGACAAGCGCGACCCTTATGTCGCAACAGTGGACATAAGAGGAGCCGCGGAGGACATAAGATAAAAAGGGCCGACATAAGATAAAAAGGGCGGATGTCCTGCCTTAGAGCTGGTCATATCTGGTCATAAGGCCATAAAACAAAGCTTCTGTCAAAACCATCATTTGACACCTCTTTTTTGACAAAACTCATGCGTTTTACAGACTCGTTCTATTCTGCAATCTGCCACACACTAGAGAAGCATGGTGAACGGAAACTTTCAATATAATTCTGATCAATTCAATTTTTTTACATATTCCCCGGCCTTCCACTCGTCTGGGCCGTCAGAATCAGCGGTTATTTTATCCATAACAGAATGACTCGCGGCAATCAGATATTTCATCCGTCGCAAAACGACTTTGCACATGCTTGCAGTGGTTCAGCGTCGAGTCTGAACCAAGGCCTGGGAGTACTTCGAAGGCACCTGCTGAAAAAAAAAAAAAAAAACACTCGCGAGCGATGGGACTGCGACGACGAGAAAGTGCAGCTCCGTTTGATATGTCAGCGATATGTCTACCGTGTGCGACCGACGTGGGTCATACCTAATTGGATTAATTTTCGTTTCCAGTGATGGCCACCTCCTGCTATGGCCTCGATATATGATCAAATGTCTTTATAAACGCGACCCCTGCCTTTGTAGCCAAGTTATGAATGGCAAAAGAAGTGAAGTCGGTCAATTTTATCCACAGAGCGAATCGCTCTGACGAAGGGCTAACGCTCGAAACGTCAGCTTTTAGAATCTCTGTACGGTGGCCAATTTACATTATCAACTCCGTTGATAAAACCAAATTTTTGTATACTACTTCCCCACCGACGCAGCACCACAGTTTCTTTAGAAACTACCCCTTCATTCAATTTTATCCATAACCGACATAGACCTTATCACGGTTTTGGAAGCCATCTTGAGGAGTAGGCACGGCTAAGGTGTTTGAAATAACAGTGTTTGTGTAGTGTTGAAAACTGGTTTAATATTAACAGAACAAAATCAAACTAGCTTGCGTACAATATTTCTTTCTCCCCTTTTTTCTCCGTTTTGAAAAACTCTCCACTCCTTTGACACTGACTCCTATGCAAAAGGCATCTGCAACAACTAATTATTTTGTTACATTATATAATCACACAATTTCCGGCAGTAGTAATCTGCGTTAAAATAACTTTTAAAAAACTGTGGATATTACACTTAAGTTGCTAACCATAGGATTTTACTGACAAGAATTTGAGGGTCCAACCTGCACTAGAGTTTCATTTTCATTTGTCTGTACTTTTTTCCCACAGACGCACGTCTGACTTAGCCCTAAATTTCAAGTAATTGATGGCAACATTCAATTAACATAACCGATTTGTTCTACGATATACATTTTTCCATAACGCGCAGACTATTGACATCATGGACTGATGGAAACTAGGAGTAAAGAAGACTCTAAGGAAAGAACTGAAAACTTCAGACTCAGTTCTCAGCGAGTGCATCGTGAGACACGAACAACATTCATCTACCTAACTCATGGTTGTTTTCCAAAAAAAACACTCAGTGAGGAATATCAAAGCGAACAATTTTGTACTGTTACGTTGGAAACAGAACAAAATGTTAAGGTCACTAGAGCTAATGAGTGATGATGCCGAGAACCTTGAACATCAAGGTTTCCCATTGCGTAGAGGTTAGTCTTATGCAACGACTATTCAGTATTTAACAAAGAAACTCGTGAAAAAATTTGGGCGGGATCGGGATTTGAAGTTAAGGAAGGGCGGGAAGCGAGATTAACAAGAAAAAATGGGTTTAGAGGCGGAATTTGAGAACCCTATCGTGGACCCTCTTGACAGGTATGCAAAAAAATAAGGAAAGTCCTAAACAGCCTATTGTACTCCATAATCGTCTACCGACCTCTTTATTCTGCCCTTACAATATCCGGTTTCTGCAAAGTAACTTGTTCTCAGTTCAACCGTCAGATGATTTTTTGGGGGCTCTGAGACTCAACATTAAGAAAACTTGCTATTTATTTCAATAATTTGGGAAAACCCTTTCAGTTAACTAGTTTTTAGGCGCAATTCGGGGAGACTTTTTAAATTAGCATACCACCAAGCCCTGTCCACATTTTTTCAGTACACGGCCTCTCTTTGGATAGATAGATAGATAGATAGATAGATAGATAGATAGATAGACAGATAGATAGATAGATAGATAGATAGATAGATAGATAGATAGATAGATAGATAGATAGATATATACGTATTTCTGAGGATTGAACTAATCAATAAGACATAACTTCTTCTGTGACTGCAGTACACGGCCTCTCTTTGGATAGATAGATAGATAGATAGATAGATAGATAGATAGATAGATAGAGAGACAGATAAATAGATAGATAGATAGATA
>NC_090870.1:4421403-4433903 GCF_036669935.1 Montipora foliosa | reverse complement strand
GGATAAAACTTGCTGGACGAATGTTACCGACAACTCAAGAAGAACCCACCCTTTTACGAACAAGATACCGATTTGACTGACTCCATACAAAAACTAGTAACAGAATACATAAAACGAATGTTCGACAAAGGACTTATTGACAAGAAAAACAGACAGTACTTTTACACGGTCAACTCTCCGCAAACGCGTACCGTAAGCGGAAAGCTGTACTTACATCTACCTTTTTCATTTCCCTATTTTACATTCCAGTCAAACTCTTTATTAATCCCGTAAGCGGACACTCTCCTGTAAACGGACGCGAACACTTTTGAAAATTAAAATTTGATTTTTCTTTTGTTTACGCTCTCTCTTAATTAAGCGGATACCCCACGTATAATAACTGATTCTTGGCAAGGAGATTTGTCTTTAATTTGCAATTCAAACAAAACTATGACCTTTGTTAGAGCAACAGAACAGTGGGGTAGGTCTCGTCAAATCTCCATTTGTCCGCGGGAAAGCAAGCTGTCCATTTGTTTGACATGAACAAGGTAAGGATTGCAAATGGTCTCTGAAGGGATGCGTGGATTGGCGCATTTTTGAAGGAAACTACGACTGGCGTTGATCCCTTCGTTCTGTGGCATGTTGGTGTATAGTGATGTTACGTCAAGTGAAACAAATAGAACGTTGTGAGGAAGACTGTTGAGAGAAGCAAGTTTGTTGAGGAAATCAGTTGTGTCTTTGATGTAAGACGGTAATGTGCAAAACCAGGGGCTTTGTCTCTCTCTCTCGCGAACCTCTTTCTGGGTAAATTCGAAGAAAACGTTCTCCGTCACGCACCTCATCAACCTCACATATGGTTCAGATTTATCCATGACATTTTCATTTTTCGCGCAATCAAGGTGTTTTTGTCCCGTGCAAAATCAGATTATTCACAATCAGATTTTCCAACAAAGCACTTTTGTCACTGAGATCCGATGGCTGAGTTATGTCAGTCACACATTTTTATTCAAGTGGGTTTTGAGAAGGATAAGTAGTTTTTGTCAGCACAATATACAATTGCAAGCTAAGCATTCTCTGGCAAAATGTGGCCGGCGTCAACGTAGTGTGGGCGTCCAGACAATACACCTTACACATGATGCAATGAACTCAATGTACGATTCTCCGTTCTTTTTAAATTGGCGCTACTATTTTCTTGCAAACGAAAATAAATGAATTCTTTCATTCTCGACTATCAGTACACTTAAGTGACATGAAATGTTAGCTGATTTATGGAGTATCAATCTTAGGCTTTTTCAGATTTGTCAACTATGCACCTTAACTTGAAGATGGGCGTCAAAATCGGTTTAGGCCGGTGTGAACACGACACGTGCATATGCATGCAATGCACTTCAACCACGCACGAGTAAGTCAACCCTTGAGTATTGTCTAAGTCGTAATGGCTGGGCCACACCAGCTTTACTTTCGACACATATACAAGCAATAAATTTCTGTTATTAAAGATCAGGCCCCAGTTCTTCAAATTAAAGGTGGATAACGCCATCCACAGTATAAATCACTATTTATTAGATAGCGCAATTGGTTTCACTGACTTATCCACTGGATAGTGATTTATCCCGCGGATAGCGCTATCCATCCTTCGAACAACTGGGGACCTCTCGCGCGTGTAATCTTTTGACTTGAACAGCGCCGGTTCAGTCTCCAAGCATGATAGTTCTAAAAAGCGAAGACACAACTAACGGAAACAATACCAGATCACGTTCTGTTAAGAGTAAGTGCTAAGCTCTTGAATAACCTGGGAAGACGATGTCTTTACCAAAATTTTCATAAAAACTCTAGAAGGTGTATTTTTTTTTCCTTTGCGCTTTTTGTTTTTTTTTTTTTTTTTCCACAATAAGCAAACTTTGGACGAATGAATTGTGACGAAATACAACCCAAAAAAACAAGAATACTTTAACTCTTCGCCGTGCTTGAGAAGATTGTGAGTTACCGCGAAAATAATTTAACAACATATTAATTGTCCGAGATTCGACTGAAGAAAACAAGCTGACAGTGCCAAAATATTAAACCTTAACTTCAAAATCATGCGAGCTTTAAGGAGACGATTTTACTGGCTCAGTTACATGATCATAGTATCAAATTTTGTCTGCCCCGGCATGAACTATGACTTAATGAATTATGTCATCTATTGCTCAGTTTAACTTGTCATCTTTAGTAGCAAACATTAAACGTCGAGCTGCGGCGTTGTTCAGAGACAAGAAAACTGGCTTGTGTTCTGTCAAATTATTTTCAAATATGGTAGCTTTTTCAGTCGCAGGTTTCACTTTACTGGCTGTCTTTTCGTTATTTGGTTCTGCCAAAGGTAAGTGGATAATTCAATTTGATACGATTTCAAAAGTTTTTCGAAGAAATAGGAATATTTCCCTGATTCTTTAGGAATGACCATAGTTAATAGAGGGGAATGGTTTGGAAGCTCGGCAAACATCAAATGAGCAAACAAAGATGCTAAGATTTAGGTTGGAAAGTCCACGACAGTGCACAATCTTTTGCTTTGCGCTTATACACTATGCATGAATTACGTAACCAACACGTCTCTATTGGTCAGTTCCTCGGTATGGAGTAGACAACTATTGTGTTTTGTGCACGGTCAAGGCCATAAAAGAGAACAAAAACATACAACAAAGAAATTTGTTGGGTTTCATAATCATTCCCCTCTATTAACTATGGGCATGACATAATACTAACTTTTTTTCCAAAAAGCGAGCCTATAGATTAAAATAACTCGAAATGACATTGCTTGTTGGCAAAAAGATTTTGGTCTGTTGTTGCTAGTTATTTCTCTGTTTTCTTTTCTCCAAGTAACTGTAGTATTTTTCCTAGTACTCTGATAACGTTCGAAGTAACTGGTAGTTTTTCCTAGTCTGAACGAGTTTGGAGCAGTAACATTTTACGACTTGACGACTTTGTGCGGTGGTTTATAGACACTGATGTCAAATAAAAGTCTTCCAAAATTAAAGTCAATTTTATTTTATAAGGCAACCCAGGAAACCGTTGAATGAAATGATAACGACCTTAATGTTAAAATCTTTTTTTGAATTCTTTTAAAAGTAAATCTGGATATGTCGGAAGTTATACTAAAGCTAGAATGACCATTTTAAAGACAAATGATGTAAACAACCAAAAACAGCAAGGTTGACAGAATGAATAAGTTGTATAAAGCCGTTATTTTGAAAGGCACTGCCACTCCTCATGAGGGTTTTCATTTTTCATCATTTCTTTCATTTCACCAGGGTATTACATTTCTTGTAAACTGACCCTGATGAAGAAAGGCGTCACATTCTTGGTTTAAGAACTTCCTAAACTCAAATAACTTTGTTTTAGTTATCTATATCGATAAATTTATTACCAGGTTTTCATTACCTCGCTAACCACACAAGGCTTTTTGTTGTCTTATCTTTTTGCGTTCAAATTCCAGTAGCATGTACATTCAGTTTTCTAGAAGACTGACTCTAGCGGAGCTTAGAGATTTTTTGAGAGTTTGAAGGGGTCGGAGTATGTTTTTGACACCAACCGGTTCCCAAACATTTTTTTTTCATGCTTAGGCTTTCTCTTATCCTTGTGCGTCGTTGCACTGTTCCCACTTATGCAATAAATTTGTGGGGAACAGCACAGGCAGCCCAAGCTCAAAATGTTAGGAGTTCAGTGTAACGTGACATATGCTACATTACATAACTACGCGAAACGTGTAGTATTTTCCTGTAGGAGACTAACCGCAACCAATTGGAGTCCATTTGGAACCCACAACTGTCACATCAAAACCAAATGCTCGCAACAAATTCAAGTCACTCACAGCATTTTCAAATTACTTACAGCAAATTACAAATCGCTCAAAGCAAACCATGCCTGGCGTCTTCAGTCACCTCTACCTAGCGGAGCAAGACGTCAAAGAATATTTGTCACACATGAAGCCGCTATCTGCGAATTCCGCACCATGTTCAAGTTCAAGTTCATGTTCAAGTTTATTTTCAAAAATTACAAAAATTAACACGACACGCGTACAGCAATGCTAATCGGCAATGGCGCACATGACACTAAACTTACTAGAAACGATATAAAGATCAAATAAAACCTAACAATACACATTAGGATTACACAATAGACAGACTGAAGAAACGTTGCATAATTATTACAATATTATTAAAATAAGTGAATGTATGAAGAAATAAAACAGAATCTTGATAGGGTACGATAGTAACGATAGTACTGTAAGCAGAAATTTCCTAATTCGTTTTTTGAATGACCTTTTTGTAAGCGCGCGCCAGTCAGGATGAAGCGGAGGCTATAATCTCGTTCCAAAGTTGGCATAAGACTTCAACTGTAAGCTTAGTCGCGATTCCCTAACATATTAGTAGCCCATAGCTGATGATCGTGTATTATATTTATGAATGTTAGAGGAGCCATGAAATAGTTTCTGAATGTTCTTCGGTACAGAATTATTTGAGATATCATGCACAAGAGTAGATATTTTTTTTAAAGTAAAGCATATCAATTGCCAGAATATTAGAAGAGATAAGCAATGGGATAGCATGGGATCTACAATAGTATTACAAAAGACTGAATAAGGCAGAGAGCTCGTTTTTGAAGAACAAGAATCTTCCTTAAGTCAGACTGAGCAGCTTGGCCCCAAGCAGCCCCACCGTAAGACATATAGGGAAATAAAAGTGTTCGATAAATTTGAAGAAGGGTGTTTAATGGTACATGGTGCCACAATCTCGCTATTAAGCCAACAATTTTGCTAATCTTAGAAGCAATGTAATCAATGTGTTATTTCCAAGTTAAGTGCTTGTCAATTAGGACCCCAAGAAAATTTCACATAATCCTAGTTTTCAAGAGCTGTTACAGCGTTCATCTTGCTATCTTGTATTTTCAAGCATATCTGATAATTAAGTTTCTTTTGCATGGGCCTAAAAGTAACAAAATCTGATTTCTTTGCATTTAAGCAATAGGACGTTTTCAACCAACCTCTAGGGACACCAATAACAATAGAGAAATGTACGACTTCTGGTGGACGAACAAAAGAAGCTAATGAGAGATCTTTTGTTTTCGTCAACCAGCATGGCGGTGATGACGTCACGTGAAAACCTCCTATAGAAAACGTTAGCCTGATATAAACACGAGAGGGGTTGGGAGAATTCGAGACAGTTATGCAAACCCGTGACGAAGTCGAGGGTTTGCATAACTGTCGAGAATTCTCCCAACCCCTCGAGTTGCCTTTATAATATATTTCTCAAAGATAATTCAACAAATGAAGGAAAATACTGGTTTTTTCACTTTTTGATTGAAACAGTTTTTCTTGATACACGCTCATATTTCCTACCAACCAATCAAAACGCGCGTCTGACAATACATAACCAATTAAAATTCGTGAGATGTCACAGCCGTGTTTACATACTCTCATCTTAACACAGCTATTGACCAATGAGAGTGCGCGTACTATCCTAATTATTTTATAATAATAGTTAATTTGCATTCAGCCAAGTCGCATACACTTTTTCAATTCATTGTTACCTACGACTTCTAGAGACTGCAAATTCTTGTAATCATATAGTAAATTTGTGTCATCAGCAAACAAGTAAAACCTGAGTTTATCAGAACAAGTGTAAATGTTATTTATATAAATTAGGAAGAGTTAAGGTCCTAGAACATAACCTTGCGGGACTCCAGTTACCGAATTCCTCTTGGAAGATACATGCTATCAATTTGAGTTGTCTGAGTACGGTGAGCCAAGTAAGACGAAAACCAGTTATAGACAATACACCTCATTCCGTAACGATACAGGTTGCTAAGTAAGATTGTCAGCTGTGTCAAATGCCTTTTTAAGATCAATGAAAATCCCACATGAGATCATTTTCTTATCCAAGTTCATCTGAATAGAATTTACAATGTCAAGTATTGCATGTTGGCTGGAGGAGTTCTCACGGAAACCATAGTTGCCCTTCATATAACAGTTCGTTTTTCTCAATATACGATTTTAGACGATTGTACATAAGTTTCTCAAAAATTCGATTAAAAATGGAGAGAAGAGAGATCGGACAGTTACTTGGATCGGTTTCATCATCACACTTTAAGACCGGTATCACTTTTTGTTTTTGACTGAGTTTAACCAATTCACCCCTCGAACGCCCCCCATTAAAGAGTAAAATCGTCTGGCTTTGGACAGAGTAAAAAAATTATTAAGTTTCCCTCTCAGGGGTCAATGTCTTAAGTAGCTTTTTCGTCTTCCTCAACGAACGAGAACCATATTTTGTTTTCACTGCAAGTCTACCGCCGCTGCAGTTTTCAATTATTAATGCTCCAGCTGTGGTGGACAAGATAAGTTTCCTCGTTATTTCCTTTTAAGGTGCATTTTAAAATTGCCAGGGAAAACTTACCTTGTCCACAGCTGGAGCAGTAATAATTGGAAATTAATCAAAAACACAAAACAAACAGCGGCTACAAACATAATGAAAAAGCACATTTTACTTTTGACTCGACGTTTCGTATGCTTCCACATACATCTTCAGAAGTGGCGGTTGAACAAATTCAAATCGGATATATATAAAATTAAGAAGACTGGTAACTAGAGAGAATAAGATAAAATAGTAAGATAAATAGATGAGAGTGAAACCTGATTGTTCAATAAAGCCAGAGTTTTTCACAGCCAACGTTTTTGTTCGTGGTTTCCTTAAATCATCGTTAAGCGAAAACGTTGGCAGTCAAAAACTCTGGCTTTCTTAAACAATCAGGTTTCACTGCTCTCTATTTATCTATCATCTATCTACTGTGTCACGCAAAAGCTTAGAAATTCAATCTTGCTTTATCACAAGACGAAAAATCCTATCAAACTGGAAATTTGTGAAAAGATAAGTCTTCAGCTGTTCTAATAAGGAACTAAACTAAAATCTCGAAAGGATTGATAATTCCTTATTTTTTAATTGTGATGGCGTCATGTACGTGAAAACTAAGAATTTTTTCTCGTTGTTTTAATTTCGGCCTATCAGTTATCTCAACGCTCCGGGCAACTTTCGTTCACGGTGGGGACAAGTCCCCAGGTCGCTTTTCCCTGGCTTTGGAGGTGGGTCCAAAGCCAGGGAAAAGCGCCTTGGGACGAGGTTGGTCCTATTTCTCAATAATTTTTGCGGCTTAATCCCTTGGTCACGCGAATTTATTGAACCTTTTTATCAGCATTTCCCCCAGGACTTGCACTTTTGTGCTTTCACAACTATTACTCAACAAAAAATTTGCTGTCGAGTTTTTTTCCTTCAACCAACCGCAAAACCTTTTTGTTTTATACACAAGCATTGGAAGACAAGCGCGAATTTATCGAACCTTTTTTTTACCAGCCTTTCGCTTTGAGCCGCGCGTTTGAGCCTGAAAACTCTCATTTGGAACTTTTGGCAACCAGAACGGACCATCTAGGACAAGAGTATTGCTTTAAACACCATTTACTCTTTAATTTCATATTATTTAAAGCCATATAGCCTCCGAACCTCAGATTTTATCCTCCCAAGATATAATACTATAAAGTATGGAAGGCACTCCATCAGATACTTGGGCCCAATGTTATGGTCCAAGTTGTCCAACTCTGAGAGAAGTGCACCAACTCTGAAAGACTTTAAACGAATGATCAACTGTAGAGATATCTCTACATTGGACAACAGTAGCTGTGCTTCTGGCCATCTCTGCAATACCTAATATGATATATAAATTGTCATAATGTTTTAAAATTTAACATGATTAAATTGATGTAAATTGTACATATTAATTTCTTAGGAATTTTAGATTCTTTAAGTCTTAATAAGGATAATTTTACTTTATTTTACTTTAGGATAATTTTACTTTATTATTTAATTTATAAATTGCTGTAAACAGTTCAAGAAGAACCATAATAATATGTTAGAACATTTTTTCCCCAATAAAACACCATAGAAAAGTAAACTAATTGGTTGCTTGCGCCAAACTGAGAAACAGGTGCTGTTACTGTTCAGGCACAAATGCACATCACATGTCTTGCATTATTGATCTGGCTGGCCTTGGCCTCTTCTCATTTCTGTATTGATGGGACAAACGAGCAGAACAAACAGCACAAACTCTTGAAGGGCCAATTACTGGAATGTGAGGCCGAACATTTTGCAACCTTGGTTCCAGATTTGCATTGACTCTTCTTCTAACAATGGGGATGTTGTCGTTGGCAACGTATCCAGACAGTGTGTTGCCAAAGTCATTCTAAATTCCTTGGATGTGAGTCTCTTACTAGCTTGTGCGACCTAGTAAATTACAAAGACATTGTTTATTGAAGTTTCTAACTGATGAAACACCACTCTGGGTGGCCAACGCTTGCATTTCCATCCAACACTATAGTAGCGGTTATTGTGATCTGCTCATATGCTCATTCTATTGACCAATTTCAAAAAATCGGTATGATTTCTGCCAAAATTAATAGTCATGAAGATCTGGGAGTTTTAGGATACCCCCAGCTACACAAACCGCAATGAATGGGGTATATTAGTATTATTATTATTATTATTTCACCGAGGAGAATTGATATTGGTCTCCATGGAGACTTATACTTGTCAGGATTATCAGCTTTTTTTTTTTCTGCATATTTATTTGTCCAAATGGTCTGGATAGCACAAGTGTTACTAATATTTTAAAAAATACAACCACACTTTTGAATTTTCGGAACATCGAAACATGTTCCGAAAATTCAAAAGTGTGGTTGTATTTTTTAAAATATTTATTTGTCATTTCAAATAATGCATCATCCCAGAATAAGTGGAAACAAATGAACTCACTCAACTCACCTCCCCACACATGAGTTGGACCAGGACTGAGACGAAATTCGGGAACAGTGTTGTTTGGATTGTTTTGATTCCAAATAAACTGGGGTTGTTGTTGTTGGTTGCTTGATTTTGCGTACATGTCGTTGCTCTTCGACGTTTTCGAGGCCTTGATTGATTGCTTGTTTGCAGATGCATCATCCCTAGGGCAACCCTAAAACCAGGAATCCGGAATCAGGAATCCGGAATCCGGAATCACAGGTCATTGTTTTACCAATACGGAGAGTAAAAACTATCCTAAACATTCATAAAAGCTAACCTTAGGCCTAAAAACGTTTGTTTAGGCCTAATTAGGCCTAAGGTTAGCTTTTATGAATGTTTAGGATAGTTTTTACTCTCTGTATTGGTAAAACAATGACCTGTGATTCCGCATTCCGCATTCCTGGTTTTAGGGTTGCCCTCATCGCTAGGGCCTTTCACTTGAAATAAAAACTTGGCGCACAGTGTCTACATTGACGAACGCAATCTCTGATACTCCGTTCACATCAACATTTTGATTGTCATCAGAGTCAAAATCACTTCCTGCTGACTCGATGTTCTCGTCATTTTCAGCAAAATTTCTCCGCTCGACATTATTTGGATAGCCAAAAATGTTGTCATCGATGGCTTGTTCTCCGTCTGAATCAGAGCCACCAAAATCGCTAAAATAACTGTCGTTTTCGATTGAAAATTGCCCAGAAAGCTCCCCACTTAATCAACAGGCCGCCATTTTTAAATCACTGATAATGATACTTCGAAGTCCGCACAATAAATCCGCTGGACTACACTTTAAAAGCCTTGAAAAATCACTCGCTTTGCTTTCGAATGAATGAAAAATATGTCAACACAAGGTTTCTGGTCAAAGTTTTTCTCGGTCATATCATACCGAGCCGATTTCATTAGCAGATCGAAACCCACGTGGAGGAGCCAATATTGGCGTCTCGGCGAAAAAGAGTTAACTTGCTTTGTTTTAGTGTCCCAATTAGTACTGTAAAGTACTAGAATCCTTTTATGACGCTTAAATAAAGGTTTCATCAAAAGGTTTCATCATCAGTTCTTGCCTTCGACGCACACTGTATAGTAAATTCATCTCCTTAGAACCTTGGATTAGACTTGACATCTTCTGGATTTTGCACTACGCTTATCGGACATGACTTTTATATTAGGATTGACTTAAACCCTAAGATTGACTACAAAAACCAATTGCAAAAACCTTTTAGAAAAATAAATAAGTGGTCGATAGACCACATATAAAAAAAGGTTTCTTTTCCTACCCTTCTGCTTTGCTTCCAAAGCGATTATCGAGATTGTTATATACATCTTATCCGATGGTTTAACATATAATACGCGCGGATATTTTGCGAGTTGCGTAGTATTTTTCCGAGCCCCGGGGGGGCGAGAAAAAATACGAGCAATGAGCAACAAGTTAAATTCTCAGGCTTTGTATCGCTTTGAAAACAATTTCTTTCATTGAAAAACTGCCGTTCCGTCCGTATTTGCTCAGTTCTAAACCGGTCAACCCGGGACACTACAGTGTATTACCGTCTCTTATTTTGCGCGTTCTCTTGACCAAATATGGTAAAATGGAGTAATAGTGGAATAATAATATCCGAGATTACTACTAGTTATTTCAATAATTTGGGAAAATCCTTTCAGTTAACTAGCTTTCAGGCGCAACTGGGGGAATCGTTTTTAACTTAATTAAATATAAAATACCACCAAGCCCTGTCCACATTTTTTCAGTACACGGCCTCTCTCTGGAAATGAGGCCAAAGTGATCTGATAAATTGCCTTGGCTTTAAGGTTTAGCCTTGGCCTTGAGATTCTTCTTTCAAACAATGGCTTTAAAGTAACTTTGAAATTTAGACTAATCACGACCTTAGTGTTACAATATTTTTTTGAATTCATGGTGTGTTTGTCGGCCCACGTAGTTCAGGACTTTGTCCCATGCGCAATCAGATTACCACAATCAGATTATTCAACAAAAGCACTTTTAACTTAAACTGAGATCCGATGGTTGACTTATGTCAGTCACACATTTTTATTCAAGTGGCTTTTGAGAAGGACAAGTAGTTTCTATCAACACAATATAAAAGCTAAACATTCTCTGCCCCCCGGCCAAACTCCGGGCATTTGACCATCTTCTGTGTCTGGGGAGAGGGCAATTTTACCTGCCTGCGTGGGGTGGGGAAAATTGAACCGGACGTGTTAGGTTTCGAATCTTTTTTTTTTTCTGGCGCCGAAGTCGCTAACAGCTTTAAAACACGTGTTTGGACGAGATGAAAGAGTTTAAAGGAAGAGATATAGCATTTGTGAGCGATTGGCTCACAAAAAAGGTCTTCAAAAGTCTTTATTAAAGACGACAGGAGCCCACGACGATTGTTCTTTAGTAGGGTATGACAGACAAATTTGGCCGGAGGGACGGGAATTTGAACGATACAATCTTCAAAAGATCAAATGACCGGGCTTTGCCCGCGGAGGGGGATGTTGAAGTTTCGAGTTGATCAGCGCATTAACGTAGTGTGGTTCGTCCAGGCCATACACTTTACCCAGGATGCAATGAACTCAATGTACGATTCATTGGTGCTGCTATTTTCTTGCAAACGAAAATAAACGAATTCTTTCTCTGTCGACTTTTAGTACACGTACGTGACATGAAATGTTAGATGATTTATGGAGTATCCATTCCAGGCTTTTCCAGATTTGTCAACTATGCACCTGAACTTGAAGATGGGCGTCAAAATCGGTTTGGGCCGGTGTCAACACGACATGTTCATGTGCATTCAATGCACTTCAACCACGCACGAGCTAGTCAACCCTTGAGTATTGTCTAAGTCGTAATGCGATGTGGTCCCTACCACACCAGCTTTACTTTCGACACATACAAGCAATAATCTTATTAAAGATCAGATTGGTAAATGCTCTCGGGCGTCTAATCTTTTGACTTGAACAACGTTCTCCAAACAAGCGAGGACACAACTAACGGAAACAATCCCAGGTCACGTTCTGTTACGAGTAAGTGCTAAGCTCTTGAATAACCTGGGAAGACGATGTCTTTACCGAAATCATTTTCATAAAAGATCTAGAAGGTGATTTTTTTTTCTTTGCGTTTCTTTTTTTTTCCCACAATAAGCGACCTTTGGACGACGGCATTGTGACGAAATACAAACCAAAAAAAACAAGAACACTATGATCTTCACCGTGCTTGAAAAGATTGTGAGTTACCCCGAAAATAATTTAACAACAAATGGTCCGAGATTCGACTGATGAAAACAAACTGACAGTGCCAAAATATTAAACCTTAACTTCAAAATCATGCGAGCTTTAAGGAGGCGATTTTACTGACTTAGTTATTTGACATAAAGGACTCCGGAGCCTGAGCACCGCATGATCCGGCATAATATCAAATTTTGTCTGCTCTGGCATGAACTATGACTTAACGAATTGTGTCATCTATTGCTCAGTTTACCATGTAATTTTTAGTGGCAAACTTTAAAAGTCAAGCTCCAGCGTTTTTCAGAGACAAGAACCGTGTTGTGCTTTGTCAATTTATTTTCAAATATGGCAGCTTTTTCAGTCGCAGGTTTCATTTTACTGGCTGTTTTTTCCTTATTTGGTTCTGCCGAAGGTAAGTAAATAATTCAATTTGATACGATGTCAAAACTT
>NC_090870.1:4406403-4418903 GCF_036669935.1 Montipora foliosa | reverse complement strand
GACATTTGAACTAGACTGGGGAAGAATATTTTCTTTGCCTTTTAAAATAACGTTGAATACAAAGTTAAGAGAATTCCAATATAAAGTTCTTCATAGAATTTCAGTGTTATACAAACATTATACTCTTCAAATTTGGTTTAGCCGATTCTCCTTTATGTTATTTCTGTAATAAAGAAGTGGAGACATTGGAACACTAAAATTAACATGTAAACAAATAAATGTGGATATATTTAAAAAATAATAATAATAAAAAGAATACCACAACAGTGGGTGTTTTTAAAACGCTTTGAAACTACGACCATTTGAGCGTTGGTCGGCTTTCAGGAGATAAAATTTGAAATTTCGTTCTATGGAACGAAGAACTAAGATCAACACTGGAATCGCAGAAAACGTCTTTGCAAAAGGCACGTTCTACTCCCAAATTTTCTTTTAGACATCACCCACGGCCCACCCCTCCAGCGTTGCACGTGATAAAAACACACAACTATTAGCATCAATTGAAGTACTCCAGACTGTCGCATGACCTATTAGCTGGGATCAGGAATGACCTAGTTCTGTGATGTTCAAGTGGTACATTTTTCCATTAAAATTTCGAAATTGTAATTGTGTTAACGACCTTTGAGAGATTTGGTTCTTCTTGCTTTTCTATTTGATTAAAACTCCTCTCGAGCTACCCGTAAACTACAAACTTCCAAAGTCTGCACCGACATACTGGTGATCGTACGGTAACATCAAAAGTATCCGAAGAGTAGAGACTATTTATGCATAAGGTTAGGCAACTGAAACCAGAGTCTGTTTGAACAAAAATGGACAAACTACCAATCGTTGGACAAACTAATATTAAGAACTTCAACGACAACGTTTTCGAACCAACAATGTTTTGAAAGTGTGAAATAGGAACAGTCAGGCCGGATTGACAGAGGAGTGAGGAAAAGTTGTGGGAAAGGGAGAATGTTCATTTGACTTGCCGTTTGATCTCCTTTAGTTTGACTTCATTTGCTTGGCTAATTACACTCAATGTTTGTTTGATTTTCATCATTATGATTTTCATCATCGTCATTATCATTATTTGTTTGTTTGTTTTAGTATTATTTTTATCTAAACCAAGAAAGATAATACCTCACCGCATTAAAAGCCCGTTATGAATCCCTTTTTTCTTTGTTTCATGTTTTTTTATGTTTCTTGGTCAAACAGTAATGAACGAATTGCCTTAACTTTAATTGTCTCCTTTTTTCACCAGGTCGCTTTGGAATACAAGAACCCTATCCTGGTAATCATCATCTGTTAGAGCACACTTCTGTCGAGGTCACTTGTGTTGCTTACGACACTGAAGGTGGAAAGATTCCTGAAAAAATTGAGTTCGAAAGGAAAAGCGAAAGTGGTTCCATAACAAAAATTAATGCTAATGACAATATCTACTTTTCGGAGAGGACAGAAGGTAGTCATTTGCATCAATTGCAGCAAAGTTAATGCACTTACGGAACCTGACATCAAGAGATTAGACTTAAGAAGGCTCGAACCAGTTTCAACGGTTCCAAGTGACGCTCTTATTAGAAGGATCGGCACCACAACTTTGTATCACGTATTGGCAATATTGTGGTACCAAATGAAACACGAATTATTGCTGAACAAGATACAGTCATTATTGTGACGTAATATGTCACCGTGGCAACGGGCAAACCCTGTAAATACACCCTTTATTTTGTCTTTAGTTGCTTATATCTCAAAAACGAACTCGGTGACCCCCATTTTTTATTTCTGTAAAGTAATCAGAAGGGCATGATAAAACATTCGGCAAAGTTTTAAAAAATTCTGTCCAGTGGATTTAGAGCCACCTTAATTTTGTGATTTTTTTAATCCTCTAGACAGAATTGTTTTTAAAGTTTCATTGTTGCCTTTTAATCACTTTTCTGCAATAAAAAAGGGGATCACTGACTTTGTTTTTGAGATATGAGCAACTAAATCCAAAATATAGGATGTTTTGCTGGGCTTTCCCGTTGCCAAGGTAACTTATTACATCACAATAGCGATCACATCTTGTTTGGAAATAATACGTGTTTCATATGGTACCATAACATTGCTGTTACGTGATACAGTGTTGTAGCGTTACTCGATCTAATCAGAGAGTCTTCTAAGTGTTGAAACCCTTTCGAGCCTCCTTGAAGGAAATTGAAATGAAATCGTGTCTTTCTAATTGCGCTGCCCTCGGTGTCATACTGAGGCATTTTTTGTTGCGGATACAGAAAGCATAAGGCTCGAGATTATTTTAATCGCGTATTGAAAACAAGATTTTTGGGAACATACAACGGAACGGTTTTAGGTAAAATTAACAATTATTCCATGAGCGCTAGCCAACGAGGCGCGTAGCGCCGAATTGGCTATAACCAGATTCATATCCAACAAGCGCGAATGGAATAATTGTTTCATTAAATTCCTTAAACTCCAAAGTTTAGAAGTACGAAATACGTGCGATAAAAAGCGATGTTGTGTAATACCTTAATTTCATTTTTTAATTAATTTATTAGCTTTGTCCAAATACTACAAGAATACAATGACATAACAGAAAATGAAAATACAAATAGATACATGGACAGGGATACCGCAATAGCTAAAGCCAATTTCTGCGGACCCGGGTGGTCAGTCAGACGCAGACTCATCACAAAAACATTTCTTGCCTTTTCGCCTACTTGAAACGGATTTTTGCTTTTTTCAGAGAGAAATTTCGCTTAACGGCGAAAAAAAAAATTAGCTTAGCAACGCTTAGCGCTATCAATTGCCATATAAGGTCAAACTAAGGTATATGAGCTGAAAACCGAGATTGATCGAACCAATCAGAGCACTAGAAATGCATTAACCGAGGTTGAAAATTTAATAAATATATATATATATATATATATATAGTGCTCTGAAGTTGTCCAGTGTTGAGTTTCGCATAACTTTCTCTCAATTTCTCCTCAACTTGGACTGTGAATCCATTTGCGATCCTCCTGGGGGTGATACGCTGTTTTTGTTTTTGAACTAGTCCGACTCCAGAAATTCATCTTTATTCACAGCTCTGGTTTAACCATCGAGCACTTTTATAGCAGATGAAGTCTTCAGTTTTTCCACTGGCAGTCATATATATATATATATATATATATATATATATATATATATATATATATATATGCTTTTCATGAGATCTACATATTACTTTATGCCAGTGTATGGAGTATCTCTTCAACCCTTCGACTCCAAGGAGTGATTGGTATGTAAATTCTCTTCACAATTTCAATTCAATGTTTCAATGTCAGTCAGACAGGTATTCATTTCAGAATAAATATTTTTATCAGCTTAAGAGGTGTGATCTTGATATAACACCAGATTCTCATGCCTACCCAATAAAGACCTCTATGGTACTAGTTGGGAGAATGAACGTTTCGATCGCAGGAATTAAAGGGTCAAAGAAGAGAGGTGAAAATATTGTCGAAAAGTGGAGCAAAAATACTTTGGTCCTTACGTTTTCTTTGCAGACAGTGGACGTAAGCGCTTTGTCACTTTACATATTCGAAATGTTACAATGGAACACAGCAGTGAATACAGGTGCGACGCATTTGCAAAGGGTGACCAAGACGGGTATCCGATGATTTTTGCTATCACAGTGATTCCAAGTAAGTCCAGAAAAAGCTCATTACATACTATTAAGGGTGCATTCTTTGGTAAGAATTATTTTTACTCCTACTCCAATATGCGGATAAGTGGATTAAGACTTTTGCAAAAGAACGAGAATTCGATGACCATCGCGCGGAATAGACGGCTAGCGCTGACTTGAATTTTGCATCTCCTACGGCCTCGCATGAATTTCTAAAAGAGCGTCCAGTGCGACTAAATCGTTCCCTGTTCTTTCCATTCACTCGTGTATTGGAAAAAAAGTAGAAAGATCGCTTTTCCGTCCATATCGAAAACGGAACTACTGTAGTTCTAAAACAACACAATATCACTAAATTTTAATCTACAAGAGAGATCGAGATCATCCAAGTTATAAGAGAGTGAATTGGCCCTATTCCGATAACAAGAGTTCAAAATCTGCTTTTAGTTCTAGTTGATGCTGCGTGCTTCTTTCAAGGACGACACCTTGCTGACCAGTTGAGGTGATTCCCTGCTTTTGCATTGTGCAACCCTACTGCGCATAATTTTATTGCGTCGTTGGCGCGCGCACCATCTCGCGCACAGTGATAACATGGCGAATTTTTATTGACGCCAAGCTAAACCTGTCAAGGAATAGTTATTTCCTCCTGAACGAGCGCTATTTCTAGAATTGCGCGCAGTAAAATCATGATCAGTTTGGCCGTTAATTTTTTGATCGAGTACGAACAGTAAGATGGACTCCGGAAGTTTCTTTTATTTTTGTACAATTGGTCTCTCTGGAAACATGCCATTTTAGTTTCTGGAGTGCGAGTTTTAAGTTAAATCAACTGGAAATATTATGAAGCAATCTTGACTCCAAATTGTGCAAACAAACCGTGTCATGTACAGTAAGTAAATAATGCCGTTTGATACACAGATGTTCAAAACATGCATTCGTGTAACTTGCGATTTTATCAGCATCTCCTCCTCTTGATATATATGTCCTTTGTCTCATCCAGGAAACCAATATGCATCGTCTTTCGTTGCCATTTGAAAGAACCAGCTATTTAGCTTTCAAAACATCAGGGAAGTTTGTGCCAAAGTACTTTCAACCACATGGCCACAGAGCTCGACAACGGAATCGCTAAATTCACTCTTTCCAGAGATTCAAACCCGATTCTGGACAAGTTATGAGATGTTTCAGATGGCATATCTCCATTTATACAAATAAAAGCAAGTTGTACCGTCCACGGCATTGTAAGAACAAAAGGCAGCAATTTTTTTCGTACATTTATGGCGGATTAGTCTCGAGGACTTCGCGAGAGCTCCGCGCGATCACGATGGCATTTTCACTTTCGGCGTTTCAACAGCCAATCAGATCACGAGTTTGGTCGGCCAAAATTTGGCCGACCGTCCGTAATTCTTGAGAGACTTTTGGTCAGGCCCAATTTTAGCGAGCGCGGACATAAGAGGACATATGGGCGAAGCTAAAAATGGGCCTGATCGCATGTTACTGAAAGATTATAGCTCGGACAAGCAAGTAGGCTCAAGTTTTCAGTAATGCAAAGGTTGGTCAAGACAACGTGAACATAGGCGTTGTTGCTTGCAAGCAACAACGCCTATGTTCACGTTGTCTTGACCAACCTTTGCAGGATATTTTCTATTTTAAAGTTTTTTATGGTGTGGTCACGATCTATTTTGATCCAACGTAGAGCAAGTTTTGATCGTACACGGTTTTTGCAGTGGTTTAATCCTTTTCAGTAATATTTAGTTGTTTTTGCTAATGAAGAGAACACCTTTTGTGGTTGATCAAGTTTCGAACGCTTCTCGCATAATGCGGTAAAAAAACGCTTAGACTAAAGGACATGCAGCGCGAAAACAAGCACGGTGATCCCATCTTTTTATTGCATTTTCAATGTACTGTGTATAAACATCAATTGTGCCAAGTTTGACAAAAATCTGGATAGTACGTCATTTTCAAGGGAATTACCTTAATGTGAAAGTGGACTACGTAGTCATGGGAACGACAGCTAAAAATAACCTTCCGCGCTGCATGCACGCATTCTAAAAGGCGGAAGGATTGAATTTCTTACCTCACGTTCTCTTGGTTTATGGTCTAAGAAGCGTTCGAGGACTAACTAGCGGTGTGTCTATTGTTTTAAAGCCGGGTAAACCAGATGTTCTGAACAATACACTGGACGGGCGGTCAGTAAAGAGATGGGGTCAGTAGAGATGCTGTTGGTATAGAGGATCAGACAGTGTTTGCACAACCACGAGGCCACTTTTATTATTACACATTTTGTCATAATAGTACTTGATTTTTTATCGCACATGCGAGTGCGAGAATGAGAATGGGTTAACAGATTTGTCCCTTCTTATTCCACTTTTTTCTCCCTTAAGGATTTTAAATAACAGAAGGGACAGAAAAAATTGGTGACCAAGATGGTCGCGGCCCCATCCTTTACCGCATATTTAAGTTCCTGTAACTTATCGTTTAAACGAGAAGTGCTGTGCATAAGGCATGATCACTTCGGCCAAGTCTTGTTGGGTTCACCCCTGCTTATGCAGAGCGCAGCATCAAAAGAGTGTAACTCTAAAGACGAATTAACTGAACATAAACTCTGATGTCTCAAACTTTGCAATTACTTCTATGTTATTAGGAAAAGACATCCCAAGAATTGAGACATCCAAAATTCGCGTCCTTCAACGCGGGGAGAGGGCCACAATTTCTTGCTCCATTACACATAAAGGAAGCCAAGCTGAGCTGCAATACATGGCATGGTTTAAGGACGGAAAGTTGATATACAGCATGCAAATCAATCAAAAGTCTACGGAACTGGGCTTTAAGCCACTTGAGGTGACTACTGATCAGGTCAGAAACGCCGGCAACTACACCTGTATGTTGGCTGTGAAGCTCCGTAAAGAACTCGATCTTAACGAGTCGGATAGCACCATTGTCAAATGTAAGCATTGGATTGAGGTTTGAGGTTAAACTCAGTTTGTGGGTATAGCAAAGAAGGGTATAGAACGTAGTGAGACCAGCCACATGGATTCACACGAGGCCAGCCCCGCTCCCAATCCGTCAGAACGAGGTTTCCACGTGGCACAGCTTAACGCAGTCCATGAGGCAACTACCAAAAAATAGATGCGAAGGATGAAAAAACGTCCTTAGCCAGCTTGTGGCTTTTATCCCCTTGGGGAAGAGAGCACCAAGGACACCTTTTCAGTGGAAATTAGTTTGAAATGGGGTTGGGTGGCGAAAACTCCTTTTCTCATCTGTAAGAGGAGTCCGCTGACAATGACATCGCTAACGAGTATCTTTGTGACGCGGATCAAATCGAAATCTTCACTAGCCTGCGAACGCAACGACCGCCGGAAATACGTCTGCGTTTGCAGGCTAAATCTTCACAACAGGTCTATTATTTTCGAAAATTACTGTGCTGAATTTTTTTATTACAAAAAAAAAAACCCGTTGAATTCCTGAAATTTTCATTGAAAAAAAAACATATAACGAAATTAACATCTACCTTTAACTAGGACTATAACTCCTACTTTATCCTCCTATTTACACGGCTATTAACTATACAAAAGTTGTTTAAGAGTTACACTAAATATCGGCTTTAATTAGGTGCGGTTACACTAGACCTCTTGCCCATGGGGAACCTTGGGGTTACGGCTTGGGTTGGGTTTACCCTGGGTTATGATCGACTCCCCATTTGCGGTTACACACTTGTAAATTACCCAAGGGGAAGGTAAGCGTTGGCCTGTTTTGGTGGGAAACTTACCTTTAAGATAAGACAAGATGAGATTTATTAGTTTTTCCACTAAATGGTTTTTGAAAAACTAATTACAATACAAAATACATTAAAATAAGGATCTAAAAAAAAAGTAAACATCGAAGATCTACATCTGAACGACAAACTTTTCTTTGGCTTATTTTCGGTAATTGTCACGATCGGCGCTTCTCTTAACTGTCCACCTCAATTAAGTTCAGCGATTCATCGCTTCATTTTAAGAAGGCAACAAAGACTTCGACTTCAGTTACGCTTTCTCTAGTCCTTGCAACTCTCCAATTTATAATTTAGACGTCGACTTGCTGCTGGCCAGAAAAGGCGTGCTTGGGTATTTCCACGTCCGCAGTTGTTTACACAGTTCATCACAGCATGTATTTTCCTCGCGTTCGGCAATCTTGTGATCGGTTGAGCCGCTTTGGGGTTTTGTTAACCATAAGACTTACATCTGGAACTGTCATGGGCAATTCTTTTGTTCTTTTTGACGTATCCATGGAAATTTCCCACAGGATATTTTCCTTTGGGCAGATCGGTTACACATAAAAAATTGCTTCCCCGTGGGAAAAAGCCACTTACCCAAGGGCAAAATGGCTAGTGTAACCGCAGCTATTAATTGCAGCTAAAAAAAAACAAGGAGATAGATATATCGGTCAAAACATCAGGCTAATTAATGACATTCTTGAACAAACAAAGCTTCGCAACATTCCAGGTATACTTTTACAGCTGGATTTTCGAAAGGCTTTCGACACAATTGAATGGAAATTTATACAAAGAACCATTGAGCTTTTTAATTTTGGTGAAAGCATTCAACGCTGGCCGTTGGCAAAATCTGGATCGGACCGGATCGGATCGGATCGGATCGGACCGGACCGGATCGGATCGGATCGGATCGGATCGGATCGGATCGACAAAACCCGGACTGGTTCAATATCAAAATTCCTGCCAATAGACACATGAAATCGCTGGGTCACCAGTTAAATCATAACTCGTACATAACTCCCTGAAGAAGTCGGGCCGTACCAGTCCGGGTTTTGTCGATCCGATCCGATCCGATGCGATCCGATCCGATGCGATCCGATCCGATTCGATCCGATCCGGTCCGGTTCGGTCCGATCCTGGTTTTGCCAACGGCCTTCAACGCTGGATTTCCGTATTTTATGTTAACACAGAGAGTGCAGTCCTAAACAATGGTTTCTGCACAAATTATTTTCGCTTGTCAAGAGGAGTGAGACAAGGCTGTCCTCTGTCTCCGTGTCTATTCATCTTGGCCGCGGAATTACTAGCGTGCAAAATCAGGCCGAAGATAAAGAAATCCAGGGTATAAAAATTTTCAGTAAGGAATTAAAACTAAGTCAATTTGCTGATGATACCACGCTTCTTAACAGTAATTGTAACTCGATTAACAAGGCGATTGCTGTATTGGAAAATTTTGGCGATATTTCCGGCCTGAACCCTTCGAAAACTAAAGCTTTGTGGCTGGGACCGTGGAGACATAGACAAGACAAACCCTTTGGATTTCAATGGCCAGTAAAACTAATTCGTGTGCTGGGCACTTTTATCTCTTACAATGAGAAAGAAAATGAAAAATACAACTTTGCGTTAAAATTGCAAAAATTGAGGACCATCCTCGACATATGGAACTGTCGGAGTCTTACACTATTTGGAAGGTGCCTAATAGCTAAAAGCCTTGGCATCTCTCTACTGATACACTCTATATCCAGCCTTGATGTTCCTCTCGAATATCTTAACGCTGTAAATTCGGCCATATTTAAATTCATTTGGAAAAATAAAAAGGTCAAAATTAAGAGTAAAGTGATGTTTTTTTTTATCTACGAGCACCAAGTATATATGTTTTATCAAAATCATTGAAGTTAGCTTGGATCTCCAGACTGTTAGCTGATGAACATAAAGGTGGTGAGTCTCCGGGGGGCCTAAACTTCATATTACAATGTAATTATGACAAGAAATTTCTCGATCAGATTGGGCTACCTCAGTTCTATAAATTGATTCTCCTGTTTTTTCTTGGAACTGAAAGAATCTTTTCCTAATCATTCCGGCCAAGAGCAAATTTTATTTAACAACAAAGATATTTTAATCCACCGTCAAAGTATTTTTTGCAGGAACTGGTACGATCGTGGCGTCTATCTGGTACATGATCTTCTCCGCAAAACAGATGGAAATTTTCTTTCTTACTCAGAATTCATCCAAAAATATGATCTTAGATGCAACTTTCTCATCTACTTTCAAGTAGTTTCAGCTATTCCTAGACACTTCGTAGAAAGTGCGAAGGCTAACCCCACGGACAGATCAGATCTGCTGTTAATAGTAGTTTTCCCCAGAGATCTCTTTAAATTTAACCAAAATGAAAAATAGAGACTATTATTGGCTTCTCATAAATAAAGAACCAATTGAGCTGAAGGCTATTTCTAAATGGGAAAGAGACCTGCAAATTGATCAAGCATCTTTGAAAACTTCTTTTTTTGCCGCGTGAAATGTGTTTGTAAAGATAACAAACTTAGGGAATTTTATTTCAAACTTTTACATAGAATAGTAGTCACCAAGAAGGAGCTATTCCTCTTTGGAAAGGCGGAGGACGCAAAGTGTCCATATTGTAAAATGAATGATTCCATAATTCACACTTTCCATAGCTGTAATTGGAGCCAATTATTCTTTTTAGAGCTAATAAAATGGTTCAACAAAGAAAATGTCACCTCCGTCAGTCTTTCACCAACTGAATTAATTTTTTCCATGAAAGTTGACACTTCAAGCAAGGAATCAAACATTATCAGAAAGTTAATCTTCACCTTTTCATATGCCAATTATTATATGTACTGTGCTGAATTTTGTTTTCTTTTTAGTTGCACCATGGTTTGAAAGTGGAAATAACGTGGAGGCCGGGATAGCTGGGAGAAATATCAAACTGAAGTGCAGAGCTAGAGGCTATCCTTTGGAAGTGGAGTGGAGGGTTACCAAGAAAATTAATGAAGACGAAACGATTACTTCATGTATCAGTAAGTTGCAATAATCCCCAAATAGGAACGTTTACAATTACTTTAGAGACTTTAAACGATAATTTCTATCTTACAAGAAAATGCCGGTAGTTTTCCATGATTGCTGAAAAATAGCAATAATGAGGGCATGATTTCATGCCCTCGAGACAGCAAACCGGAGATTGTGGCTTGAAATGAGGTTTTAATTTTGCCTGGACATGACATTAGAAGAGTTCCCGCTGCTCTTAGAGCAGTGAGAACTCTCGCCTCCCTCAGATGTGGTGCGAGTTCAATACCCATACTCGGCGTCAAATGTGGGTTGAGTTTGTTGGTTCTGTACTCTGCACCGAGAGGTTTTTCTCCGGGTGGTACTCCGGTTTTCCCCTCCCCTCAAGAACCAACCTGTTATTTGATATGTATTAATTTGATTTGTTCAAGACCCTACGATTACGCTATTGAGCTTCACTCGGCTATCGTTTGAAAATAAAGGTGAATTATTTTTATGGCATCTTCAGTCCATTGTTCTTACACTTGACAATGCAGGTGTGCACTTAGGATTTGTCGGTGTGTTGTGACTTACTTATTTACATTTTCCTTATAGGAATTCATAATTTTTTTCACAATTTCTGCGTTTTGGCATAGAATCCATTTTTGTGAAACTTTTAATAAGATATTGTGTCCCTTGGTGGTTTGTGGCAAAGAATGTATTCCTTGCTCCAGTAGGGTGTGACATCCCCCAAGAAAATCAAATACGATGTTCTTTTGAGTAACTTAACAGTCCTTTTTTAAGGATCCTCTTCATTCTCGCTCTTAGTTCAACGTCATTTCTCATCTTTATGTCTGTTAATTTTTAGCGCTATGAAGTAATTCTTTTACGCATATTTCCGTTGTAAACGTGTTCGGTCACGATATGACAGTAAGTGAATAAAGCAGAACAGTTTAAAATGAGATGATATTCAATTCACATCTTGAAAAGGAGACAGACATGAACTCAGAAATGACCTAACTAATCGCAGGCCTGGTCTGCGTGGTAAGAGTTTCACTCTGATATTCCATGATACCACTTTTCAAAAACCTTTGAATCGAACATAAAATCCTCACATTGTTATTCCTATGAACGGCTTTTAAGTGCATCGAAAACACTCTCGCCATTGATTTTGCATAGTTTTTCACATCTACGCTCCCACCACATTCTGAGCCAATCACTAAGAAAGAGGCAAGTGACTTGCTTGCATGCAGACATTTTCCCGCGCTTGAAGTCGGCTGCATATATTTGTGTTGCCTTGTGATTGGTTCATTTTTAAATGGAGAAACTGATCAATTTAAATTGTATACAACGACATTGCTCTTTCAATTGATAACAGAAGATCTGTTTTCCTGGTGTTGTTGGATCTCTCATCGGCGTTAGATACTGTCGATCATAGGTTGTTGTGTTCAAGATTGTCAATTCGTTTCGGCATTTGTGAAATGGCACTTGACTTGATCTATTCCTACTTATCTGACCGTACCCAGTTTGTTAAAGTCAATGATGGTATTTCTTGATGTTCAAAATTTAGTCTATGGTGTCCCTCAGGGCTCGGTTCTCGACCAATGCTCTATTGCTCTATTGCTCTATTGCAAGATCAGATGGTTTATCCTATCACTTTTACGCCTGATGATTCTCAGCTATACGTATCCTTCAAACTTTCATCTTTCGAGGATAGGGTCTCTTGCAAATCAAAGATAGAAGCCTGTGTTACGGATATTGACTCATGGATGATAATGAATAAATTAAAGATGAATAGCAACAAAATAGAAATTTTAGTTTTTTTGTCGTCCCATCGTCGTCGCCCTGCTTTGGATTTCCTTGATATTGTCTCAGAGACTGTGTGTTGCTCAACTACTGCAAGGAACATTGGGTTATTTTTAGTAATTCTTTATCTATGGCACCTCATGTTGCTGCTGTGTGCAAGTCTTCCTTTTTTCATTTGCGTAATATCTTCAAGATCCGTAAGTTCTTGACCGTTGATTCAGCCAAAACACTTGTCCATGCCTTAATTACGTCCAGGGTCGATTATTGCAATTCACTCCTGTATGGTCAACCTAAATTTGTTCTGCGAGATTTACAACGTGT
>NC_090870.1:4398903-4403903 GCF_036669935.1 Montipora foliosa | reverse complement strand
AAGTGACATACTACTTGGGGAGACTAAACCCCGCGCCACATTGGTGGAAAGCGAATACTCAGCCCTGCTACCCCGTGCATCAGCTCCCAATCCGTGTTCTCGTAAACGTGCAATTATTTTCCTTTGTTCGTCCGCCTTAATGGCACGGTTATACACCAAGTGGCGTTGAAACCTGGACTTTTCAGCCTTTAGTTGCCTGCCTTATCACAACGGACATTTCTTTTATTTACGCATATTCCATAGAACATTGATATATAGAGAATGATGCCACTCGAGTTTGCGGCTTATTTGTCAATAAATAAAATTCACGATTGAGTTTGTGTATCAAAATTGTTCTTTTCTTGTCAACAGATCCTGTATCAGATGCTACAATGGATTTGCCCTTTCGCTTACTGATACCAACGATGTTTACCCTGGCATCATTTTTGAGCTTGTAGATCAGCTACAAACGATACCTCAAAGCCGCGAGAAAGATTGTCGAAACCTTGAATAAATCAAGCAGCTGACACACACAAACTCCAACCCTGTCGTTTTGCTCTTGCCTGAAGCAAGCGTATACCCACTGACACCTTGAACAGCTGGTCTCATTAGTGTGGCATATCTGTTGCTTGCAATTGCGAGCTGGGTTCCGCTAAGGCTTTTAGGCACTGGCTACAGGTGAGGTTGACGTTCGTGTGTCTCATTTGCTTAAATGGCTCATCAGGCTGGCGGATTCTAATCCATCTTGGTGACTTACTTAAAGCCTATGTAAATAAATCATCTCACGTTAAGTTGCCCGTATAAACATTTTGTGACAAGACGTACTTGAACTACAGTCTGTCCTTAATTATACGTCGTGGCATGTGTACTTGTTAAAACCACGGTGTGCCAGCTGTATGCAGCGAAAGATTGTCTTAATGAAGAGTTTTCTGTGAGTACAAATGATTAAAAAATGCATAGAATAGCATGAATCACTTCCTTATTATGTAGAAATCATGGTTTCAATTTAAAATTTAGAAGGTCGGCCGTGAAATCGACCTATTATAGTTGAGATAGAGCGTTTCTTCAATAAAAATTGAACCAAGTTTTAAGTTAAGATGAGGTGTATTGATTTAATGTATTTCGAGTAAGGGATATCAGTAAGCTTGAAAGAGATACCGATTACTGATCTGCCTTTCGGGTATTTTTTGTAGTACTGCCCCATACGGCAAGTCGGATAAATTCTTGCAAAAAACTGAATTAACTCTCAGTCTGACTTCATATCTACCCCCAAAACGTGTTTTGAGAAACCCCGGAAAAGAGGTTTAGTATACTCTATTTTATAAGCTGTGTTAATCTGTGGTTTTTGGACAGTCATGACAATAAAAATGGAGCGAATTTTCAGACTTTTGAGAATTTTGAGACGAGATGTTGCTCGTGAAGTTACTTTGCGCATTGCCTTGAATTCCTCTTTTGAAAAGTGGAGAAAACCTTTCGTTTTGCTCCGTTTGTAATACCCCATATTGGAAAGTTAACATAAGAATGGGAAATATGTCGCCAATGAAAGCAGGCCGAATCAGCCAGGGTTTCACCTTTGGGGTCTACACTAAAGGGAATTTATGTCTACATTCATGTGATTGTGAGCGCATGATTAATCTGCATCAATGGCGACAAATATCACGTCGATCATGAAACTGAGAAGGGACACCAAAACATCATCCACAAACTTGTGAATTTTCATTGTCACACGATGACGCTCTTGCGGGAAGATCCCCGGGGGGAAGATCCAACTGTGATGTTTTACTTTAGCAAAACGTGAGCTCGCAAGACACACCAAACCACTTAATAGAGATTTTTTTGAAAACACTGACGTTATACTTTAAAAGGTCAGTGACAGGTGATTGTGAAATTTACACTGAAAAACATGAAGAAAATCTATCATCAATATGATCTAAAATTGAGCTTGTGAAATCATTTCATCTGCATGAAGAAAACAAGATCTCTGTTGTCGGTCTTGCATGGAGAATAACTGATGTGGCCAAATCATAGGATAGGGACGATAAAAATGAATAAATTTTTTTTTGTAATCGATAGTCAAACCTGAAAATTAACCAAGGCCTTGACTTATACCAAAGAAGAAAGATATTAAACAGTGAGCTGTCAAGTAGTGGAAATTTTAACCTGCGCACTCAGTCGTTCGCTAGAAATTTGTGGGCAAATAGCGCCGCCAATATAAGCAATAAAGGACGTTTTCCGTGTTTCTATAGCCTCATCTAAACACGAGGGCGAGTTGGGAGAATTCGAGTGCAGGTAAAATATTTTATAAAAACCACTAGTATATGCTAAAACAGTGGATAGCGTTGATTGGCTACTCAAACTTCGAATATCCTTTGCTATTCACCTCAGATCGAGCAACTCGAGCGGGATTTTCGCCCGAAAATATCAAGTTGTAATCGTTGCAGAAATAAATGAGTTCAAATTATCTTTTTGTGCTATATTAGGGAGTTTAAGAAACCACGACGGCTACGGGAACGAAAATGTCACTTCAAAATATACGTTTGAGCTGTTCTAGGTATTTCGGGATTATTCAATCTTGTTTATATGATACAATATGTGCGAAGTGTCCTATAACTGGATTGGTACGGACGGATTTGAAGTAAAGGGCGAGACTGAAAGATTCACTGCAGTTTGTCTACGTTGTCCTCAAAACCTCAAAGTTGGTAATTTCACGTAGTAGTTTTGACGAGTACGGGAGAGAAATATTAAAAAATGCGTGCCGCACGCGCGACACGATCATTTCTTCCTCTTTTAACCAATAATATCACTGCTTTTTGGCGTTGTCGTTTCTTAAACTCCCTATTACAGTCATGATACTACACTAAAATAATATGTAGTGTTTGTTATGAGTCACACTGTGTTCATAAGTCATAAGTGCACTTGTTTACGTCCACGTGACAGCTGACAGCTTTCCAAAACCAATTTGCATTGAAGTTAATCCCTAGGGTTCCGGCGGGGTTAGTAACTGGATGGGAGACGTCAAAAGATGCAACTTGCCGTCAGGAACATACGACCAAAAATTCTATTTTTAATGCCCAAAAATGCGAACTAAGCAAAGTACAGATTTTGTTAGCCTGCCTTACATGTATGCAAAACAAATATTGACGCAAAAGTAAATAAACAATGATATGTAGTTTTTAAGGAGAGCAGAAGGAACTTTCGATCGAGAATAAGACAATTTGCGAGATGAAGACATCATAAATTTTGTGCCACGAATATAAAGTTACCATCAGCGAAAAACATTTCGGGAGATTTTTGTTACGTTCAATCTGAGTTCAATTTTTCTATCGTACTTTTGGTCGTACAAGTAAAATCACAAAATCGAAAGTGACATCGATTTTAGCGGCCGCCTGTGATCAAGTTACCTTGCGTGTTTAATACTGACAACTCCGGAAACAAAGGATGCATCTGTGACAAAATGACGGCAAGACACCGGGTTTTTGTTAGTTTACTTTTTTTCTTTCAAGTGTTATAAAGTTCGACAACATCTATGTGCGAATTTAACATAAAGATCACAATCGTTGATGCTAGTCCAAGTGTCAGCTGAAGTTAAGCTCCTCCGAATGAGGTTAGTATTTGGATGGGGGACCGCTGCGAAGTCCCCGTGACGGCGATAGCTAATTCGTTTTTTTTTAAACTTGATTTCATTTTTTATCTTGTTTGGCCGTTGAAAGCTATTTTCTTATTTTCTTTCTACCTCAAAACGGCGAAGAAACTGGTTCCCAAGAAATATTGGAGTACGTATTCGTTCTATGCAAAATGCTTCTATTGAAGTATTCGTTACTGTTCACAGTGGAACACACAAGTACGAAGCAAGATCTAGAAATAACGTAGAAAATTCTCCTTACCTTTAAAGCTTGCCTTTCTCAAAGAAAAAGCATCTATCCACTTAATCGAATAGTTAAATACTGAAACAATCATAGCGGGCGGAAAGATTCTATTATAAATCTTTGCTTTCACCAGTGTAAAGGAAGTTTGTCACGGTGGCCGAGTGGTCTAACGCGCTAGCAGAGAAGAATCGTGGTTGGGAAGTATAGGAGTTCTCCATGGGGCAGGGAAGTTTGGGAATACCGCAGGGAATATATGTCAGTCCACCCGATCGGAGATTAATTCAATATCCGTGGGGTATGCACATTTGTGACTACCAACAAAAAAAAGAATCCAGCCCGGATTTAAGACGTGGATGCCTTCGGCATTCCACGTAATAACGACGTTTCTTACTTTCCTGATTTCTGAATACTTCTTCTTCATCTGACCAGTGGCGTTCGGACGGACCAAACAAAGGTTCTGTTGTATCGATTAAGGTTCGCAGTTTCTAACCGAAAAAATGATGTGTTGATCAGGAACTATGGTTTTGCAATTCAAAACAAGGCCCAAAACCTAATGTGTTTTTTTCCGTGACCACGAATTATGCCAAGTTAAACGTCATCAATATTTGTCAAGACCCGTAGCCGATTGGACAATTTTGTTCCTATAACCAATGAACGACCCTCTCCCATTCAATGATTGACAGGCCGCGTCCTAGCACAAAAAGTCAAGCAAATAAATGTGAAGACTTGTGCTAGTGCCTTTTCTTCACGTTTACAACTCTGGCAAACGGCAACTCATAATATTTTGCCATTCGACGCATTAATCGTAGCATTATGACGGAATTCCTCGGAAGAGTGATCATTTTTGTTGTTCTATGCTCGGCAATTAGTGTATCTAATGGTAAGTTTTTGGTGATTGTCTTTTTACACCCTTTCTAGCTGTTACCTTCAACCCTGCAATTATTTAATGATTAGTTTCACTATTGAAAAATTGTAACCTAGTAAATAATTCATGTTCTGAGCAAATTCGCATGACTCATTGATGGCTTATTTCAGTCGAAAGCCCCAAAGCTTCGCGAAAGTCGAAATTTTCATTGTTTTGTTCTGGATGTTTCAACATTTTTGAAAGCTGCTTTTACTCGGCGGTTTCAGGGTAGCTGCGTAATGCTTGCCCAA
>NC_090870.1:4361403-4383903 GCF_036669935.1 Montipora foliosa | reverse complement strand
AGCGAGTTTCAGTGTGAAGTTTTCCTATGAAAATTACTTTTCCTTCGTATTTAAAGTAGAACTAATTACCATCACAAAAACTTCGCACTTAGACTCGCTTTGAAGAGGAGACAGACATGAACTCCCGAAATGGCCTAATACTTTTCTAGTTCATTCCAAATGTTTAAAATTAGCCACAGGAGCCTCTGATATATTTAGTTTTTAATCCGAAAACGAACGGCAGTTAGCTGCCATATTGGAAAGTGTTTTATCTTCAAACATTGTTTATTTGTTAATAGTGATCTGGTTATTCTAAGAGCAGGGATTTTAACACGTTTGCAAGAGAAGACAACGATTCACAAGTGAGCTCAGTTTGCGTGTATTCGCAGCGTGTATTAAACCGCGCACCGGTGGCTCAGTTGGTTGAGCACCGGGCTGTCACGCGGGAGGTCGTGAGTTCAACTCCGGCCGGACCAACACTCAGGGTCTTTAAATAACTGAGGAGAAAGTGCTGAGGACGATAAGCCGGAGATCCCGTCTCACAGCCTCGTTCAATAGGGAGCTTACGAAACGACGACGCCGACGCCAACGACGACGCTACAAACTGAATAGCTTTAGTGAACAAAAACAATGGCTCTGCATGCTCTGCACGTGCGTTTTACATTTTGGTACATTTCTTTGCCGTCATCTCCTAAACGACGAGGTGAAATGACCAAATTCAAGGTTCTGTGGAGGACGTTAGCGCATGACGATGAATTTTCAGTTCTCTCTCTACGCTTCCAACCGAGTCATACCAGTTGAATTCCTCGACAGTTACTACACATTTTTAACGCGAAACGACATGAAATAGTTTCGTAGTGATATGAATAACGCAAACTTGTATTTTTAAATGAAGTCCTCGTAGCCGTCGTCGTCCTCGTTTTGTAAGCTCCCTAATAGGGAGCTTTAGCATCAAAGACGGGAACGGCAACGAGAAGGTCATCTAAAAACATAAATTCGCCTTATTGCAATGACTTCGAGACTATTCCAAGCTTTTCAATATGACAAAGGTGTAGCAGTACGTCAGGAATGAAACCGTTATGAGCGGCGCGTAATTTAGGCGAGAAAATGAAAATTTATCTCCAAGTGCTGACGTCCTCCATAAAACCTCAAACTTGGCTATTTCACGTTGTTGTTTTGCTGACGACGGCAAAGAAATGGACAAAAGTGAAAAACGCACGTGCAGAGCGTGCAAAGCTATTGTTTTTGCCTACTAAATATGCAAATTTATGCCGTTCTCGTTGCCGTCGCCGTTGTCGTTGCTTAAGCTCCCTATTAACGTCTGTGGGACGTTAAAGATCCCATACACTATTAGAAAAGAGTAGGGGACAGAGTTCCCGGTGTTGTGGTCTGACGTTTCCAGCACCATGTGGTCGGCAGGATTAGCTTGAAGGGCTTTTATGTAAATGAGACCGCAATTGAGTATAACAGCTAGAAGTCAGGCTATTCAGCCAAGAGCTGGAGGCTCAACAAAAACAGAAACACAAACAGCAGAGAACTTAAAGAGGGAAAGGACAGGTTAATTGTTCTGCAAAGATCAATCATTCACTTTCGAACTAGCGCCCGTATTTGTGAAGAATTTTTAACAAATTCGTTCTGGAATCAAAGTCACACTGTTACTGCTACTGTTATTGTTCCAGTTGCTCCATGGCTTGAAAAATATGAAGAACATTTGGAGGCTAAACCAGGACAAGATGTAAAATTGCAGTGCAGTGCACGAGGAGTCGATTTGAGCGTGGAATGGAAAGTTAAGAGGAAGGTCGACAAAACAATCAATGGCTGTGTCAGTAAGTGATTTCAGAAACATCACTATTTAAGGAATTGATGGTTGGGCCCGTTTATAGGTAAAAGAAAAAGAACAAAAAAAATTATAGCATAAAATCTCACAACCCCACAACCAAGTTGAGCGTCGCGATGAAATCTTCTATATTTCAGTTTCGACACACGCACTGTCTGTGCACTTGCTGGTGCTGAATTGATCACAGTTTCTAATGATAAACATTGAAAACTTATTTTTCAGTTTAATTTCGTTGCTGATCTACACTTGAAAACTATGTGACCCGAAATGGGGAAATCAAAAACTTCGCATTCTCAGAACTGTCCTCAGTCATGATGCTTTCAGTTAAGTTTCGGCTTTTCGCGCCCATTATTTGCGCCCTTACTAAAAAGGCCGAAAGAAAGAAAGACTAGGAGGAGGTTGCAGAGTTTACGATAAGCAACAGAATATAATAGCCGAGTGGTTATGGTTCCGGTCTTACTCTTCAAGTCCGCTCCCAACACTACAGCTGAAGTTATTCCGAGGCCAGGAATCCTGAACGCTTAACAGCAGTCACCGTTTTTCGTTTCTACTACACTTGTAAAATAGACACGTGGTCTGCTTAAAGATTTGTTATGTTTGTTTCCATAATTTGTTTCAATTGTCCTTAAAAGCGATTGAAGGGAGTGGTCATTGGACAATTAAGTACATATTTCACAAATATCCTTTGAACGAGCGATGAATATTCAAGAAGCACCTGAATGAAGTAATAATTTTGATGAATTGTTGAATTGCTCAAAAAGATTAGATACTAGGAAATTTTCAGACATTATATTGGTTGATAACCGAGATTTATAATGAGTGGGCCAGTCAGAATACCAGAGTAACGATATCCGTGGTTGAAAATTCAATATTCGCTGATATTTATGGTGTCGTCAGGTACTGAAAAACAAAAAAATGTACGTTTTGCACGGCTGACATTGCGAACTGAAACTTTAATTCTTGTCTTGTTGGGATTATTGTAGATTCTAGTGTACCAGACAATCGCTACAAGATTTCTCTCAAAGAATCCTCTGGTCCCTCCGTGATGTCCATTACAGACGTGAAAAAAACTGACAGTGGAAACTACTACTGCTGTTTGTCTTCAAACTGCTCTGCTGTTATCGAGGAACGTCGTTGCCACAAGTTTACATTGAATGTCGTGTCAGTAAGCGGTACGTTTCAACTTGTCCTTTTTCTTACATTCGTTCCGGCTACTTCTGCAACCGTATGTTCCAGCACTGGGCAAACTCAAATTGACTGGCTAAGTCTGTCTCTTTCTTTTTGGCACTGTAAACCTTTTGAGATATTACGCCAAGCCTGTCAACCCTCTTGGAAAGATCTGGGCGGATCACAGCTCAGGGAACCCATTGCCCTATACTCTCTCCGAAGAGTGTCGCTCTTTTTAAAGTTCCGCAGAAGGTAGCAAAACCAGACCTGCGTTTATGGTCCATGTACGAAAAGACTCGAAAGTCTAATCATTTCCAGATTAAGTTCACAGAGGCAGCATTTTCTCCCCAGTTATTTTAAGACCCCGAGTGTTAGTCCGGCCGGGGCTCGTACCCCCGATCGGCCCCCGATCAATCCCCTCAGTTGGTCAGAAGGTAGCAAAACCAGACCTGCGTTTATGGTCCATGTACGAAAAGACTCGAAAGTCTAATCGTTTCCAGATTAAGTTCACAGAGGCAGCATTTTCTCCCCAGTTATTTTAAGACCCCGAGTGTTAGTCCGGCCGGGGCTGGTGCCCCCGATCGTATCGGCCCCAGATCAATCCCCCCAATTGGTCAACCATCGGCAGTCATATTCTAAATCGGCGGAGGATAAATTTCCGAGGGAAACGTATTGACTTGTAAATGAAGGCTATTTTCATTTGCACGGGTGACTAAAGATATTCCCCGGAGAATAAGCCACCCCCATTGTAGCCTACGTGTAGCCGTACCCTACCCCCCTCCCGTTTTTTCCTTCGGGGGGTAGGGTACGGCTACACGTAGGCTACCCGCATTGGTGAATGGGATCCGGTGATTGGTAGTATTTCCAGAAAACTTAATTCCCGTAATTTGAAGAAATCCTGTTTCAAAGCAAGTCTATATATATATAGATATAGATATAGATATATCAGAAACCCATAAGGGTTGAAACATGTAACGGCCCCTTGTGTGCTGGGAAACAAGCTTCCGAATATTCAATTTGCTAAGTACCATATTTGGAACAACAAGAGCGAGAGGTTTCCAAATATGGTACTTAGCACTGAAACATTCAACCAATCAGTTCACACTGAATATTCGGAAGCTGTGAACGCGCGTTACATGTTTCAACCCTTATGGGTTTCTGGATATATATATATATATCATGAAAGGTTTCTGGTAGTCTTCATGAGAAAACGTACTAGCTATTACACTGAAATGCATTCCGAAGACTGTCTCAATTCAGTAAGTAGAGATCAGTGTAAGCCCAAATGACAAGATAACTGAAAATACTCATTTTCTTCTCCCACAGGATCGGATAGCGCACAGACCTCAACATCACTTGTTGTAGTTATTGGCCTACTTGCTTTCTTTTTGATCCATCAAAATTTCTGAAATTAAAGAGACTGGTACATAAAAGAGAAGTGACATGCAGCGCCCAAATTGAAGCTATTACTTCAAGTGCCATGAATAGACTTTTAAAAATGATTTCCTCTCATAAATGACTTCCTCGCGAAAGGCGCAAGCCTCATTAAGGAACTTCCATTCCTTCGTTATAGCACAAAACGCTTTTTCGTAATAATAATCATGATGGATCAAATATAACACTTCAGGGTAGTTTAAGATGGTGGCGCCTGAAAAATTTGATAGTGAAAATAAATGATTCTGAAATTTATGTTTCTGGTGGAAGCGCTGTCTTTGAAATTTGAAAAAAATCGAACATAATTCACTGTTAACGTTTCGTCCACTACTCAAAGGTGATCTTTTTGTTGGACTAAAGGCTTTCTTTAAGTATCATTTTATATATTGTTTTTATAATGACCACGTCAATGAAGTTTAGATCAATTTATTTACTTGAGCTGGTTTTCACGCTACGTCATGGCCGCCATGTTGGTGGACGAAAACAAATTAAAGATCTCTCGTTAGCTTCTTGTACATTAGATCATTGTTATCTGTGTCTCTTGAGATTGGTTGAAAGCACAAAAATAAGCGAATTCATTTTGCCAAAGTTGACTGACTCTCTAGCAACGATTAAGCCCCTGTTTTACGTTCTTGCATTGCATTTGTGGCAAACGACGGAAAGCAAAGTAACGTTAAGCTGAAATTTACGTTTTTCCAAAAATTAAAGAGATTTATTTGACATTAATTAATTTCCGACCTGTTAGCAAGTAATAATAGTAATAATAAGCAGTAATAATTATTAGTTATTAGTAATAATTAGTAGTAATAATTCCTATAAGATATATTAAAAAGAAACATTTAGTAGAAAACTGATTCCATCAGGCAAAAAATTTGTAAGGCAAAGAATTTCAGTATTAAAATATACTAAACGACAGTATCGCTTGCTATTTTTTATTACTGTGGGTCTCCGTGAATTTGATCGAAGTTCCCACATCGCGTACGTAAAAGCCGTTCTCAAAAAAGCTACTGAGGTCGAACGGAAGGAATCAAGTTCACTTGGATCCGTTAGGGCGTAGTCCTTCGCTGGCAGCGTTTCATCAAGCAGTCCAATTTGGCGTCGAGGCCTCTCAGTTTCTAAAGCGACTTCAAGAGAAAAATTCTTTATGTTGCCTTAAATGAAGGAAACTCATATCCAAGACGACTTTCTATTGCCTCTGTTATGTTTTGGGTCATCCACTAAATTAAACCGTTTTTTCGTTTTGGAACAAGACGCCTGGAGGCGTTTACGCGGGATGGGTCGATGTAAGCACTAAAATACTTTTTGTAGCGATAATCACAGTCTGTTTACACTAGTAAACAAGCTTGCGTCCGGAAGGCTCCTGCTTAAAGTGCCAACGCGGTAAACCTGGATTTTGAAGAGTGGAGTGGCAACGACACAAGGAATTTTCTCACATGAAGTAAATTACGAAACTGATCAGGGCTTAAAGGTAGCCTGCGAACTCAGACGTATTTCCGGCGCCAACGACCGCCGGAAATACGTCTGCGTTCGCAGACTAGGCATAAAGGGTGATCCCTTTGAGGATATCAGTGTAATTGACTGCATCCGGAAAGGGCAATTTTCAGTCTTCGGTTTTATAAATTTTACTTTAGCCAATGCAATGAAGAACATTCAAATCTCACGAAACCAGCAGGCAATCTCCTATTTAAGAATATTTTCAAAAGCTCGCAAAATTCATTGCCAGTCACTGTAAATGAAAAATGTTTTGTTATACAGGCATAGTTTTGGAGAATAATATAAAAACACTTTAACTGCTTAGAGCGAGCTTCGATCGAGTGTCGTAAAAACAAAACCAAAGTTATTACTTCGACCAATCACAAAGGAAGGAGACAATCCGGTAAACCAATCAAAACTTGGAGTAATTACACGTAGCCGACACAAAGCGCGGGAAAATTTGCACGCACGAGCCACTATTGGTTTTAGTTTGACTTCTGATTGGTTGACAAAGTGGCGCGAGAACTTTGAACCAATCACTGAGTTAAGGACGGTGCCTACTATTCTTATTGCGCATACGTTCTGCGCACTTCGAGATACTCGGGTTTCCTATCGCCGATGCTTACTAATACAGTGATATTTTTGCGCGGTTTAAAACTGTCTTGAGAATGAGGATCTTAGTAAGTACCCTCGGTATCCAAAAAGAAAACTGGGGGAAGCCATGCATTTCTGAGAGATGATTAAGCTTCAATTTGAGAAAAAACGCCATACATTGCTTTGTATTTTAAAGTTTTTTACATATATTGTTCATGAATTGTCTTTGAAAAATACGTGGTTACCCCCAATTTTCTTTTTGGATTTCAATAACACTTGTTAAGATCTACATTTCCTACATAATCACAAACAGGGGCAAAAATACCTTTATTAGTAGCCACTTGTACCGTCCTTAAGTAATGCAAAACCAAAGCAATTCGCTAATTACTTTAGACACTCAATTGAAAACCACTCTATGCAAAGTTCACAAACTGAACCATTCAAGGGAGCGCAAGGAAAAACACTCATTCTTTGTTGGTCCCCCGAAGTTAAGCCCTATTGGACGGGGAATAGTAGTTGGATGGGAATCCGGCCCTGAGATCTCCTTCGTGATGACACTATCGAAGTCGCGCTGCTCGGCTGAGTCTACTAATATCCCATAGCACTGATATTGCCGCTAAATACATATAGTGCGACGCGATACCTTTATTACTGAACAATTACAAGGAAGCGGCATAAAAAGAGTCTCCCCAAGTTTATGAGTTTATATCCTGACTGTAGTGTCAGTATGGATACTACAAACAATAAACATAGCAATGATCGATAAAAAGAGTATCATAGGTAATGAAGGGTAATATCTTCGATAGAGTGCCACGGTTAAATTTATCTGAATGAAGATTTTTACACGATTTATCGTACTGTGTGAAAGTTGCTTTAAATTTCGTGTTTTGGCAAACTGTTTGCTAACCAGTTAAACTCTTCATGTGATAATTTGCAACTATAACAAGCCACTGAACTCGTTGGTTCAATTGGTGAACTCATTCCTTCGATTGGCAAACTCGTTGGTTCGATCGATGGCAAGAACAGGTTCCCAGTTGGAAGCGCACTAGATCGAAGTATTCACGGTTCAATACAACCAAAACTGACAGAGCCAATAAACCCAAGAATTCACTAATCTCCGTTCACTATTTGACAAGTGAACATACTGCCGAACTTCTTTCTCCACATTTCATTAACATTCCTGGAGGGCTACCCGTGATATTGCACGCGATTCCAAGGTGGTCTGGAGCCAATGAAATCGCTCAATAGGAAAGCATTGCGATTTGTGACTATCACCCAAAACCTTGACCCGCTCGCCTACGGCATCCCGCGTAAAAATCGAAGCCATACAGAAAAAACTCTCGACTGATGTTCTATTTACATTGTGGCATAAATAAGAAATAATACTGTTTTCCCAGTTATTCCCAGACTGTTAAACAAAAAAAAAGGTTTTCTTTGTCTTGTGGTCATGAAATTGACAAAGGAGTCAATAAAATAAGTTATCTAGCAAATAATCCAGAATAACAATAATTAATCTTCGCTTAAGCTTTTGTCTGATCTGACAACATAATCTGTAAAGTCGCTCAAGTAGCATTGTGATGAACTGTAAGATTAATTAGCGCGAACAAAGTTCAGACGCATTTGGCAAGGATTTCATCGACGCCTCAGTCTTATCAACAAGCTCTTTCGGGGTCACGGAAAGTACTTTCTTATATACCTTTCAGAGAAAATACTCTCTTTATGTTAATAGTATGTCGTGGATCACAGCGTCGTATGTGAATTATCCAGAGTATAAACGGATCGTCAGTTTGCCCAAGGGACAGGTAGACGCAATGGTAGCGAGGCTTAATGTTAAAAAAACATTGACTGGCGAGGAAAAGGCCATGCGCTCAACAGTAAAGCATTTAAGTCAAAGGGAGATCGATGAAATGTTGGAAAGGTTGGCTGATACTGAAAGGAACCGAGGGAAAACTCCGGAGAGACAAAGAACGGGCTCGGCGCAAGTCATGGGAATCGTAAATACTTACGCGTGGATGAACGCACGCGTTGTGAAGAGTCGTATCCGGCTAGAGCAGATGGCAACTGGTATTAATTTCAACTGTTTTGAATTCTTGCAGTGACGGCCAAACTGCGAAAAGCGGATAATATTCACGTTTTAAATTGATTTGCACAGACTCAGTAGAAAGTTACACCCTTTAATTAAAAGAAGTGGCGACAATAAACACAACCACTTTGTGGATACAAGGAAGGCTTACGTTTTTGCAAACGTTGGCCGTGTACCCGGGCCGTGTAGCACTTATATTTGAACAGACTTAACTGATTAGAGTGTAATGTAAAGTGTTAGTTTTCTACCTCATATGAACCATGTGAGCTTTAGCCCTACTAATAGAAATGGATAGACGTTTTGCAACAATTTTTCTCGAGGTTTATAGCTACAATGTTGGAACTTTTGGAAAAAACCGTTCATTGAGAAACTGAAAATGACCCCTGTTACAGTTTCGTGCAGACAGCCCCCCTCCCGTGTCATCCAACGTTGTTCATGGCCATTCAAACTTCAGTGGATTTGGCAAATAGCTTGTCGATTTACAGAATATAAAGACATAGTTATAGATAGTTTCACTCCGTGTGTGTGTGGTATGGACCTCTTTCATAAATGGAGGCCTTCTTTCCATTCTTTTGTATTTATGTTAATTAGACCTACTGCCCTTTTGAAACTTGCTTGTCATAGGGAGGCTTGAAAGCTTGTTAGCATTAAAACAAAAGAACGTTTTCTTTGGCCGCCATTATGAAAGAGGTCTATTTTCTGAAGAATTTTGGCCAAGATTGTGGAACGAATTAGTTGCAAAACATAATATTACAGCAGCGAGTGTGGGTGGAAGGTACTGTTGCTGCTACTACTACTACTACTACTACTACTACTACTACTACTACTACTACTACTACTACTATTACTACTACTACTACTACTACTACTACTACTACTACTACTACTAATAATAATAATAATAATAATAATAATAATAATAATAATTAGTATATACTAAAACAGCGGATAGCGTTCAAAGCGCGCTGTGATTGGCTGCTCAAACTCCGAATATTCATTGCTATTCACCTTCGAGTAACTCGCGCGGGATTTGCGCACGAAATTATTGTAATCGTTTGCAGGAATAAATGAGTTAAAAGCATCTTTTTGTTCTATATTATCTTAATGTTTTAGTATACACTAAAACAACTATTCACCTCAGTGTCGGTGGCTAGTGGTGGATATTTACCTCGCCGCTTCGCGATTCGGTAAATATCCACCACTAGCCCCACTAGCCACCTCCACTTCGGTGCACAGTTGTTGATTATAATTACGAGAAAATAGGCATGTCAAGATGAATAAAGTGTAAAGTGCGTGAAAAGCAAACTCGTGCTCAGTAACGGTGGCTTGCTCGTTTACGGTGGTTTGCTCGTTTAAGCACTACTGATAATGTACCAAAAGTTGCATGGAAGTGGACTCCAGAAAAGCGAGTCAAAAATGATAGAGAGTTCTGTCGTGGGTTCTTGGTTCGGTATCTCAAGGGATGCGAGCAAAATCTTGTCAATATTCACGTGTGGTCAATTAAAGTTACGGTTCGATGTTCTAGTTGATTTGAAAAAAAAAAAGCCATACTGGGAAACTTTTGTCTAGTAAGAGATCGAAAAAAAGGTGGAAGAACAAGTTTCCTGTGTCTCATTTGCTCACTTCCTCATAATGTAGACGTCATTGTTTCAATTTGAAGGTCGGCCGTGAAATCGACCTATTATAGATGAGATAGAGCGTTTCTTCAATAAAAATTGAACCTAGATTTAAGCTAAGATGAGGTGTATTGATTTAATGTATTTCGAGTAAGGGATATCAGTAAGCTTGAAAGAGATACCGATTCAGTATCTGCCTTTCGGGTGTTTTTTTGTAGTACTGCCCCATACGGCAAGTCGGATAAATTGTTGCAAAAAACTGAATTAACTCTCAGTCTGACTTCATATCTACCCCCAAAACGTGTTTTGAGAAACCTCGGAAAAGAGCTTTAGTATACTCTATTTTATAAGCTGTGTTAATCTGTGGTTTTTGGACAGTCCTGACAATAAAAATGGGGCGAATTTTGAGTAGCATGGGAACACATCCTTCCCAAACTCTCGACAGAGACGAGGTCTTGCTCGTGAAGTTACTTTGCGCATTGCCTTGAATTCCTCTTTTGAAAAGTGGAGAAAACCTTTCGTTTTGCCCCGTTTGTAGTACCCCATATTGGAAAGTTAAGATATGAATGGGAAATATGTCGCCAATGAAAGCAGGCCGAATCAGCCAGGGTTTCACCTTTGCCTGAGATTCTTCAGTCAAATTTTGAAGGCGGACAAACTTAAGTGCGATGCAGCTCAAAATTTTGAGGACTGAGGAGACGGGCTAAAATTAGGTATGGCTGTCGAATTTGAATAGACTGGCGATCAAACTGATTTAGCGCTGAGGACAGAGCACAATTGAACTTTGTCCTTTGCGGGGGGCTGGGATCACACACACCAGCTAGCGTGAAAAAAATACGAACAATGTAAATCGAAACTTGAAATTTCACTGAGTCGTTCCATTAAAAGGGGGGTCTACACTAAACTGGTGACGTAATTTGGAGGACTGGGAAGAAAAATTTTAACGCCGTTTCCCACAACCGCGCGGGGCCTTAGATGTTGTTTCCAAACTCCCTGCAGTACCTTCCTTCCTTCGCCAAAACTCAACAGATTATTCCGTGTCTACCACATTTCCTGTTACTGAATGAACATGCAAGTAGAAACGACGAGATCTATCCTCGCCTCTGCCATGTTGAATTAAAAAATAAGGCCGCGCGCGGTTGTGGGATACGGCGCTAAAGTTTTTCTCCCCAGTCCTCCGAATTACGTCACCAGATCACCTGGAAGGGAATTTATGTTTACATTCATGTGATTGTGAGCGCATGATTAATCTGCTTCAATGGTGACAAACATCACGTCGATCATGAAACTGAGAAGGGACACCAAAACATCATCCACAAACTTGTGAATTCTCATTGTAACACGATGATGCTCTTGCGGGAAGATCCAACTGTGATGTTCTACTTTAGCAAAACGTGAGGTCGCAAGACACACCAAAGCACTTAATAGAGATTTCTTTGAAAACACGGACGTTATACTTCAAGAGGTCAGTGACAGGTGATCGTGAAATTTACAGAAAAACATGAAGAAAATCTATCATCAATATGATCTAAAATTGAGCTTGTAAAATCATTTCATCTGCATGAAGAAAAAAAGATCTCTGTTGTCGGTCTTGCATGGAGAATAACTGAATATATGACCAAATCATTGGATAGGGACGATAAAAATGAATTAAATTTTTTTGCAATCAGTAGTCAAACCTGAAAATTAACCAAGGCCTCAACTTATACCAAAGAAGAAAGAGAGTGAGCTGTCAAGTAGTGGAAATTTTAACCTGCGCACTCAGTCGTTCGCTAGAAATTTGCGGGCAAATAGCGCCGCCAATATAAGCAATAGAGGACGTTTTCCGTGTTTCCATAGCCTCATCTAAACACGAGGGGGAGTTGGGAGAATTCCAGACAGTTATGCAAATCCGAGACGCAGTCATGTGATTCGAGTGCAGGTAAAATATTTTATAAAAACCACTAGTATATGCTAAAACAGTGGATAGCGTTGATTGGCTACTCAAACTTCGAATATCCTTTGCTAGGCACCTCAGATCGAGCAACTCGAGCGGGATTTTCGCCCGAAAATATCAAGTTGTAATCGTTGCAGAAATAAATGAGTTCAAATTATCTTTTTGTGCTATATTAGGGAGTTTAAGAAACCACGACGGCTACGGGAACGAAAATGTCACTTCAAAATATACGTTTGAGCTGTTCTAGGTATTTCGGGATTATTCAATCTTGTTTATATGATACAATATGTGCGAAGTGTCCAATAACTGGATTGGTACGGACGGATTTGAAGTAAAGGGCGAGACTGAAAGATTCACTGCAGTTTGTCTACGTTGTCCTCAAAACCTCAAAGTTGGTAATTTCACGTAGTAGTTTTGACGAGTACGGGAGAGAAATATTAAAAAATGCGTGCCGCACGTGCGACACGATCATTTCTTCCTCTTTTAACAAATAATTAAACTCCCTATTATCTCACTGTCGGTGGCTAGTGGTGGATATTTACCTCGCCGCGAAATGTCCACCACTATCCACCTTCACTTCAGTGAATAGTTGTCAGTAAGCTTAACGTCCTCAATGTTTCCTCGTTCGCCCAAATCCCTTTACTTTTGACAGCGCCACCTGTGCCATATGATACTACAATAAAATAATATGTACACAGTTGTTATGAGTCACACTGTGTTCATAAGTCATGAGTGCACTTCTTTACGTCCACTTGACCGAGCGTGCTTTCGACTTGTTCTAAAATTTAATAACGACGTTTCTTACTTTCCTGATTTCTGAATACTTCTTTTTGATCTGACCAGTGGCGTTCGGACGGACCAAACAAAGGTTCATGTTGTATCGATTAAGGTTCGCAGTTTCTAACTGAAAAAATGATGTGTTGATCAGGAACTATGGTTTTGCGATCCAAAACAAGGCCCAAAACCTAATGTGTTTTTTTCCGTGACCACGAATTATGCCAAGTTAAACGTCATCAATACTTGTCAAGACTCGTAGCCGATTGGACAATTTTGTTCCTATAACCAATGAACGACCCTCTCCCATTCAATGATTGACAGGCCGCGTCCTAGCACAACAGTTCAAGCAAATAAATATGAAGACTTGTGCCAGTGCCATTTCTTCACGTTTATAACTGTGGCAAACGGCAACTCATAATATTTTGCCATTCGACGCATTAATCGTAGCATTATGACGGAATTCCTCGGAAGAGTGATCATTTTTGTTGTTCTATGCTCGGCAATTAGTGTATCTAATGGTAAGTTTTTGGTGATTGTCTTTTTATACCCTTTCTAGCTGTTACCTTCAACCCTGCAATTATTTAATGATTAGTTTCACTATTGAAAAATTGTAACCTAGTAAATAATTCATGTGCTGAGCAAATTCGCATGACTCACTGATGGCTTATTTCAGTTGAAAGCCCCAAAGCCTCGCGAAAGTCGAAATTTTCATTGTTTTGTTCTGGATGTTTCAACATTTTTGAAAGCTGCTTTTACTCGGCGATTTCAGGGTAGCTGCATAATGCTTGCCCAAAAAGTCTCTCGAAACCATCACGATCCAGACAACTTCGTAATATGAAAAGATAAATATAAATCTTTCCTTAACTGACTTTTTTGGGATAAAAACTAGTTTAGCGAAAATGGAATGTTTTACACAAATCAAACAGTTGGTGCTACAAACCTGACTGAATTATCTCAAAGGTTGCCAAATGACGATTTATTTTATTTCTTGCCAGATAAGAGTTGACTTGATTAGCTCAGGCCGGGGCACCCACCGAGAATATAGTTCAAAACCACTTAAATTAAACATAGCATTGTTAAACGTATTTTAGTATTTAAACGGTAGATATAGGCATATTTTTATCCCCTAAAAAATTTTCATCTGGTTTCATTTGGTCATTTGCAATATGTGGGTAAGTTTTATTCTTTACCAAACGTTACATTTCCCTTCAAGGCAATTTCGAGATCAAAGCAATCCCGAGGAAAGACATGCAAGACATATAAAAGTATACTATTTATGTGTACACGTCACTGCCGACTTTGAACCCCTTGGCGACAAAATAAATCCGACAATAAGTCTGTTCGTTTTGTTCTTTTTGTTTATTTATTGACGAAGGTTAGTTTATTGGCAACTTTTCAGCTACCCTGGGTACCAGAGGGTTTTTCTCGAACCGCGAAGCCGTCGTGCTATGGTGGTATTAGCCTCTCCGTTTTAACCGCTCCTCGCGAAAGAAAAATAAAACCTCTGGCACCTAGGGTACTTTTCAGCTGATGCAGACCTACTGTAATTTTACACAATGAACACTCAAAATCTCCTACTCTTCTCGAACAGTGCGGAGATAGTCCTTATCCGTGAAGACTCGAAAGTCTAACCATTTGCAGATGGAATTACAAAGATAAGTTATTTAATGACCCTGCGTGTTGGTCCCGTGGTTGTTCGAATCCGCGACTTTCATCATGATGCGCTGCACTCACGACTGACTTCAAGTGCAGACGATTGAAATACGAAATTCTCGGCTCTTTTTTGTAATTTGAGCTCAAGGGGGACAATGACCAGTTGATGCAAAAATATATATATAGCACGATGATAGCCTTTGCCTCGTGTACTTACATGTAGATTACGGCCACTATTGAGAATTTGCCGGGAAAGTAATCGGTTCTTTACTCCTTCCATTTTATGCCACTGAGACCATGAGATCGTGAATCAAGGCCCCTAATTGGCTAATATTCTTCCACGATGAAAAAACAAGCACGTACATTTCTTTTCATAAAATAATTAGGATAGTACGCGCACTCTCGTTGGCCAATAGCTGTGTTTAGATGAGAGTATGTATACACAGCTACAGTCGGATAACCTTGGAAATTTAATACCGTGAAATGCAAATAATTGACCTATGGATAGAGCACGTTCATCAGTACTTCTCCAGAAATTAAGAGGTATATATAATTGGCGGAAACATACAACGGATGCATGATCTTACCTATTTTTCTTTTTATTTATTGTTTTTGTTTTTTTTTTTTTTCAGCTGAATTTGAGATAGTGACGCCATTTCCGCCAGTGAATAGTTATCCAATAGAGTTCGAATCTTTGCAAATCACCTGTGTAGCTTCTGATCCTGACGGACAAGTGATCCCACAGAAGATTGAATTTGTGAGGATAAACAAATTTTCTTCTACCATTGTTATAACGGAGAATGAAAGGATCTACTTTACAAACAAAACAGAAGGTAAGAAAAGCAAGCTTTCTCGCAAATTAGATGACACTGGGGAGAGGATGGAGAAGGCCGGTTAACAAGTAAAACCCTTACCGGGGTCGTTAGGGGTAATGATCAAGTGAAATGGATGGTGACTGCAACTGTTCTCAATTTTTTTGTAACATTTATAAATTCTGGGGGAGAGATCCTGGGACTCCACTGTACCTCCCGTGTTAAGCGTACAACACTGAAAATAGCAGAAATAGATAACGAGTTTATACAAGCCTGTAATTCTTACAACATTTGACCCCAAATCTCATGCTTTTCTCGAGTTTGAGTAAAACTTGTTACTTAGGGCCGATCAAGGAACATCCGTTCTAGTTCACTTAATTTCTCAAATTTGAACGTGAGCGATTCAAATAGCAACGGTAGCTATATTTGTAGATTCTTTTCTTTCGATGTACGCAAAGAAGTAAAATGACCTCAAGCATCCAGGAATATGACCGAATATCTAAGGGAGATACTGTATTGGCTGCTGGAGATATCGTTACCGGGTCTTTTTTGCCGTTATTGACGAGTCCCGGTAAAGTTCTTATTCACTAAAATATGTATCGATCGCGATCTGTTTTGAATGATCCCGAATGTTTTTTTCAGGGTTCAAGGGGTTCAAGGTACACAATATTTCCCGTGATTTCAAACCCTAACTGGACCCTAATCGTTGGATGGATAAATTTACGAAAGCATAGCACTCTGTCGTCAGTGTCGAAATTTCAAATTTGGTAATAAACAATTTGTTAGGATAAATTTGCCCGTCGAAAGAGATTGATTTCTATCATTGCATTCATATTGCACAAGCTAAGGGATGACAACTGAAACAGTCTAACGCAAACCACGTACGAAATGATAGACAAAACAATTTTACTTTTAACTAGTTCTCGATCAACCCTGTGGGTGAGTCTTCAGGGCGATCGATCAGTTTTGGTTACGGCATTGAGGGAGAGATATGTCGGCCCCTTTTCAAAAATGTCTTTTTCCTGCTCGGGGAACATAACATTCGGAGACTACGTGACGCTCGCGAAACTGAGTGAGCATAGTAACGCTACATATACATCAGGCTTTACAATGGCATAAAGGATTTCACGATGGACAGAGTAACATTGTTTAAACTAAGAGTCATTTAAACGTATGAAGGTTCGCAGTTCAATGCAGACCTTTAGTGTAATTGTTGTGGTTTAATTTCGTTTTTGGTTTGAAAAGTTCTTTTTTTTTCAAACCAGTTTAAATTTTTGAAACTGGTTTAATTTTTTAGAACACTGCCCATTTTAGCATATTTGGAAATCTTTCTGAAATTAATTTTATGGAGTATGGAGTAAGTAAACTAGGGCAATCATTTTAAGATTATTATGATGAATTGTTGTCTGCAATGCTATCAAAGACAATAAGAATTTATGCATGCGAACAATAATTTTTAGTGTTTAGGGTTAAATGCTCAGCTTAATGATTCGGGTTAAGCTCTCAATTAGGTTTACGCACTCATTTGAAACAGCATTTCAGGAGGTGTATGACAACCGCAGACTGCCTACAAATAGCGCTGATAAACAGTGCTTAAGTCTATAAAGCACCCATTACAAATAGCGAGGGGGAAGCAGTATTTAAGTCTAGGCACCCATTTTAACACGATTAGCTTTTACTGCGAGTTAAGCCCGCAGAGCAGGCGTTTTTTGGCAGGCGGACGCTTGTTCTGAAGGTCTAAAGCTCGTATGGGTCGCCATTTTGAAAGCACACAGCCGGTAGAGGATTGGGACGAGGGGCGGGAGAAGATGCGGAGAGGTGAATTTCTCTCCCCTTCCCTTTCTTCCACTACCATTTCATACTGTCCTCCTCTCCCTGAGTGCAATTTTTTTCTGACTGGCCTCAGGCCTCTGTTAGTCTTGCTATCCAAGATGTCGGCCAATAGTTCTTACCAAAACAAAAATACGCCTGCTTTGAAGGCTATGCGAGTTACGGTTAGTCTGCGGTCTGTAAATGTCAGGCACTGCATTCTAGGTAAGCGATTGGATGGCACGCATTGCCTTACTTACATATCGATACATAGGTAAATACTGAGAAACTAGACGTTTACGTGATCTGAAATCCTACTAGAGGAAAGGTCTAGTTCCCACGGTTGTAACACGCTGGCTGCGTATACAACACGTAATCAGCACTATTTGCGCTTTTGCAACAATACTTCCGATTCGTATCAGACGAGTAACTGATCTACTTATCAAGACTACTATGAAAACCACGAGGTTGTCTTTAGACGTCCGCTTCAAGATGCTCAGACTTGCTCAGACTACTACGAAAATCACAAGGTGCGAGATAGTCTTTGCGCATCTGACGTATGACGTCATTCAAAATGACGCAGAAAATGCAGACGGTCGTCGAAAAAATCTCAAAAAAGGTCACCCTTGAAACCACAGGATCCCCAGGATTATGAACTACGTTCTCCTTTGTCGAACGAAAAAAATCGTTTGGTCGTTAGCCAATCGTGTCCTGAGAGAAATGAAAGCGTTGTAAACATCATGTGATTTAATTGTTCTTTCTAGGTTTTCCGAAATACTTATGATACATGTTGCTGAGATATAAATCTTCTCATTTGTTTTTATTTATTTTTAGTCTAAGAAGTAACAAGGTGATTTGTTCTTATATGGGGTCACGCGTACTCTTTTCTAGTAGCATTAGGATTTTCTACTATTTTTATTATTATTTCTTTCTCATTATTCCGTGAACTTAGTAGTGGGTTACCTGTGCGTCTGACGGCGGGTGGTGCATGCTAGGGCCAGTCTCTTGCCATTTTTCATCCACCTCTTGTAACTTAAGGAAGGTGTGAAGAGTTTTGGCGCGAGTTCTTCGTACGAAAAATTTTGATGCAAGTTGCCCACCTCGCTACACGTGAAATTAATTCTTTATTGCCCTTGGGCCCATACAATTACATATACAAAACAAGTGAGGCCGGAATTATTACTCCTTTTTTATGGTCGCCCCCACTTTTACAAAGAGTGCAGGAACTTTTTAACATAAGCAATGCTTTTTGTTTGCAGCTAATGAAACCAAGCTTTTTGTCACCCTTCACATCCGTAATGTAACAACAGAAGATGACAGTAAGGCTCGTTTGGGGAGATACAAATGCAAAGCTTATGGAGCTCATGGAAATTCGACGGTGACTTCGCAGCACGGCTTCACCATCGACGTCCTCAGAAGTAAGACCAACTGGACCCCCTCTCAAATAGTTACTTTCATTTTTGATGAAGTCTTTCACAAAGAGAGTTTAAGTGCAAATAAGCAGCCTGCAACTTGCCGAACCGGAAGTATACTAACTGGGGAAAGGAAAAGGAAGTATTACGTTATGAATCTGTCAATCAATCCCTCCTCTTCTCTTATTTGCTTCCCTTTTTCAATTCTGAACCGGAAATAAGAAAATGGTCGAGATCACATTTGAGCTTTTTTGCCTGAATAAATGGAGTCTTTCTTATATGGCAAACAATTTTTATCGAGAACATCTGGGTTGCCGAGATAGCAACAACAGCAGAACGAAAGTAAAGTTTACTACGATGGAACGACCTTAACTGAAATCATGGTGTATCTTTCTTTTATCAAAACGTTGTGTAATAAATTTTGTCGAACAAAATAAAATAAACACAATACAATAAAAAAAAAAACTATTACCGAAGTAGACACCAAAGTGGGATCTCGAACATATCAGACTTCCCAGTGCACAGAAAGGCCTGGTAATTATCTTGTCATGCCACCCCCATTTCAGGACGTGTCGTGACGTTTCGTGCGATGTAATGCAACTCAGTGTAATGCAATGCGATATAACATGTGCACGATAACAATAAATATTTTCACGCGGCTAAAACAAAATCATCAGGCAAATGTAAATTGCAAATGGTTTAAACAATGTTTCAAATCTTCGAGAGGATATATCGCAGCTAAAATTAACGGAAGCAAGGTTGGCGCTGTTGTCCGAACACTCCCTTCCCGCTTATGTGGCCTGGGTTCGATTCCTAGACACGACGTCAAACGTGGGTTCGTTTTCGTCACTAGAACCTCGAATCTTGTGTCTGCGCATGACCCGAGGCTCTGGGAAAGTCTCTGTAGAAGAACATGCGCCGTAGGGTTCTTATAGCCAAAAATCGGCTATTTGAACCTAACAGCGCCAGTGCTGACTCTTCGTGCTATCATGAATGCACCAATTAGAGACGCTTTTGATTGTTCTTCGCGAAAGCTAATGAGAAGACACTTTGTTTCAGGGTTTCCCAGAGCTCTTCTCTCCCTTAGTCATGCGCAAAGGAGAAGAGCTCTGTGGTCGAAATTGATGTGGGTTGAGTTTGTTGGTTCTCTACTCTGCTCTGAGAGGTGCTTTTTTTCAAATCTCCGTCCGGTCTCTCCGGTTTTCCAGTCTCATCAGATAGCAACATTTGATTTTGCTTGATTCACGGTCTTCTAAAAAGGTATAACACTTGTTCTCAGCTACAACCCCGGTTATTAATCGTTGGAACACTTGACACTTCATGACACTGCACCCCGTCCACAAACACACAGTTGGGGAAAACCGCGAGTTTTGCAAGAAAATGTCAGGAGCCCATGAGAAGGAGCCTCCATATGCACTATATCCTTGAGTCAACCTTTGCCCGTATCTTTCTATTTTTAGAACGCCACGAGCTGTTCGGCACTGCACGCACTGTTTAAAATGGCCAATCAGAATAAAGTCATTGTCTAACGAAGACAAAAATAACAAAAACAATGTACACAAATTGTTCGAATTGATGTAAACTGATGAAAATGTGAATCTCCTGCTGAAGGGTTGGTTCTAAAAATAGAAAGATACGGGCAAAGGTTGACTCATAGCATAGGGCTTGTATGGGGAGGCAAGCTTTTTAATTTTTATTATTATTAATATTAATTAAAGCTGGAAAGGGTAAGTGGTTTTTACTCACAAGTTAACGAACTAATTGTTAAATGGAAAGAACCTATAATTTTTGGAATTCATTTTTAGGAAGTGAGATCCCCAAGTTGGCAGTCCCTAAAGAAAGCGTCTTGCAGCACGGCCACGAGGCCAATATCAGGTGCAGAATAATAACTGATAGTAGAAGCCGATCGCCATCTCTGACGAGGTTTTCGTGGTTCAAAGATGTCGATCTAGTGGGCGATGACGACAATCCTAGAGCTGATGACCTCCTTCCACTTAATATTAAGAATCCGGGCCTTGAAGATGTAGGGACCTACACATGCGTGTTAGGGATACTCGTCCGGGGACTCATAGAATACAATGTCACAGCAGATACCAACGTCCTGGGTAAGCACTCGCCGAAGTAAAAGGGAAACTTTGCGGACGCAAGCAACGTAATATTTAAACAATTAACGTTTTGTAATAAATAAATGTTGACGCTTAACCCATTCGCGAATAAGCCGTTTCCGTGTTCATGTCTGCCTCCTCTTCAAAGCGAGTCTCAGTGTGAAGTTTTCCTAAGAAAACGATTACTTTTCCTTCGTATTTAAAGTAGAACTAATTACCATCACAAAAACTTCGCACTTAGACTCGCTTTGAAGAGGAGACAGACATGAACTCCCGAAATGGCGTAATACTTTTCTAGTTCATTCCAAATGTTTAAAATTAGCCACAGGAACCTCTGATACATGTAGTTTTTAATCCGAAAACGAACGGCAGTTAGCTGCCATATTGGAAAATGTTTTATCTTCAAACATTGTTTATTTGTTAATAGTGATCTGGTTATTCTAAGAGCAGGGATTTTAACTCGTTTGCAAGAGAAGACAACGATTCACAAGTGAGCTCAGTTTGCGTGTATTCGCAGCGTGTATTAAACCGCTCACCGATGGCTCTGTTGGTTGAGCACCGGACTGTCACGCGGGAGATCGTGAGTTCAACTCCGACCGGACCAACGCTCAGGGTCTTGAAATAACTGAGGAGAAAGTGCTGAGGACGATAAGCCGGAGATCCCGTCTCACAGCCTTGTTCAATAGGGAGCGTACGAAACGACGACGCTACAAACTGAATAGGTTTAGTGAGCAAAAACAATGGCTCTGCACGCTCTGCACGTGCGTTTTACATTTTGGTACATTTCGTTGCCGTCATCTCCTAAACGACGACGTGAAATGACCAAATTCAAGGTTCTGTGGAGGACGTTAGCACGTGACGATGAATTTTCAGTTCTCTCTCTACGCTTCCAACCGAGTTACTACACATTTTTAACGCGAAACGACATGAAATAGTTTCGTAGTGATATGAATAAGGCGAACTTATATTTTTAAATGAAGTCCTCGTAGCCGTCGTCGTCCTCGTTTCGTAAGCTCCCTACTAACGTCTGTGGAACGTTAAAGATCCCATACACTATTAGAAAAGAGTAGGGGGACAGAGTTGCCGGTGTTGTGGTCTGACCTTTCCAGCACCATGTGGTCGGCAGGATTAGCTTGAAGGGCTTCTATGTGAATGAGACCGCAATTGAGTATAACAGCTAGCTCAGCCAAGAGCTGGAGGCTCAACAAAAACAGAAACACAAACAACAGAGAACTTAAAGAAGGAAAGGACAGGTTAATCGTTCTGCAAAGATCAATCATTCACTTTCGAACTAGCGCCCGTATTTCTGAAGAATTTTAACAAATTCGTGCTGGAATCAAAGTCACACTGTTACTGCTACTGTTATTGTTCCAGTTGCTCCATGGCTTGAAAAATATGAAGAACATTTGGAGGCTAAACCAGGACAAGATGTAGAATTGCAGTGCAGTGCACGAGGAGTCGATTTGAGCGTGGAATGGAAAGTTAAGAGGAAGGTCGACAATACAATCAATGGCTGTGTCAGTAAGTGATTTCAGAAACATCACTATTTAGGGAATTGATGGTTGGGCTCGTTTATAGGTAAAAGAAAAAGAACAAAAAAAAAAAAAAGCATAAAATCTTACAACCCCACAACCAAGTTGAGCGTCGCGATGAATTCTTCTACATTTCAGTTTCGACACACGTACTGTCTGTGCACTTGCTGGTGCTGAATTGATCACAGTTTCTAATGATAAACATTGAAAAATTATTTTTCAGTGTAATTTCGTTGCTGATCTACACTTGAAAACTATGTGACCCGAAATGGGGAAATCAA
>NC_090870.1:4341403-4356403 GCF_036669935.1 Montipora foliosa | reverse complement strand
TACTGTTTTCCCAGTTATTCCCAGACTGTTCAACAAAAAAAAAGGTTTTCTTTGTCTTGTGGTCATGAAATTGACAAAGGAGTCAATGAAATAAGTTATCTAGCAAATAATCCAGAATAACAATAATTAATCTTCGCTTAAGTTTTTGTCTGATCTGACAACATTATCTGTAAAGTCGCTCAAGTAGCATTGTGATGAACTGTAAGATTAATTAGCGCGGACGAAGTTCAGACGCATTTGGCAAGGATTTCATCGACGCCTCAGTCTTATCAACAAGCTCTTTCGGGGTCACGGAAAGTACTTTGTTTTATACCTTTCAGAGAAAATATTCTCTTTATGTTAATAGTATGTCGTGGATCACAGCGTCGTATGTGAATTATCCAGAGTATAAACGGATCGTCAGTTTGCCCAAGGGACACGTAGACGAAATGGTAGCGAGGCTTAATGTTAAAAAAACATTGACTGGAGAGGAAAAGGCCATGCGCTCAACAGTAAAACATTTAAGTCAAAGGGAGATCGATGAAATGTTGGAAAGGTTGGCTGACACTGAAAAAAACCGAGGGAAAACTCCGGAGAGACAAAGAACGGGCTCGGCGCAAGTCATGGGAATCGTAAATACTTACGCGTGGATGAACGCACGCGTTGTGAAGAGTCGTATCACTAGAGCAGATGGCAACTGGTATTAATTTCAACTGTTTTGAATTCTTGCAGTGACGGCCAAACTGCGAAAAGCGGATAATATTCACGTTTTAAATTGATTTGCACAGACTCAGTAGAAAGTTACACCCTTTAATTAAAAGAAGTGGCGACAATAAACACAACCACTTTGTGGATGCAAGGAAGGCTTACGTTTTTGCAAACGTTGGCCGTGTACCCGGGCCGTGTAGCACTTATATTTGAACAGACTTAACTGATTAGAGTGTAATGTAAAGTGTTAGTTTTCTACCTCATATGAACCATGTGAGCTTTAGCCCTACTAATGGAAATGGATAGACGTTTTGCAACAATTTTTCTCGAGGTTTATAGCTACAATGTTGGAACTTTTGGAAAAAACCGTTCACTGAGAAACTGAAAATGACCCCTGTTACAGTTTCGTGCAGACAGCCCCCTCCCGTGTAATCCAATGTTGTTCATGGCCATTCAAACTTCAGTGGATTTGGCAAATAGCTTGTCGATTTACAGAATATAAAGACATAATTATAGATAGTTTCACTCCGTGTGTGTGTGGTATGGACCACTTTCATAAATGGAGGCCTTCTTTACATTCTTTTGTATTTATGTTAATTAGACCGACTGCCTTTTTGAAAGCTTGTTAGCATTAAAACAAAAGAATGTTTTCTTTGGCCGCCATTATGAAAGAGGTCTATTATCTGAAGAATTTTGTCCAAGATTGTGGAACGAATTAGTTGCAAAACATAATATTACAGCAGCGAGTGTGGGTGGAAGGTACTGTTGCTACTACTACTACTACTACTACTACTACTACTACTACTACTACTACTACTAATAATAATAATAATAATAATAATAATAATAATAATAATAATAATAACCTCTAGCCACCTCCACTTCGGTGAATAGTTGTTGATTATTACATAATTACGAGAAAATAGGCATGTCAAGATGAATAAAGTGGAAAGTGCGTGAAAAGCAAACTCGTGCTCAGTAACGGTGGCTTGCTCGTTTAAGATGGTTCGTTCGTTTAAACACTACTGATAATGTACCAAACGTTGCATGGAAGTGGACTCCAGAAAAGCAAGCCAGAAATGATAGAGAGTTCGGTTGTGGGTTTCTGGCTCGGTATTTCAAGGGATGCTAGCAAAATCTTGTCAATATTCACGTGTGGTGAATTGAAGTTACGGTTCGATGTTCTAGTTGATTTGAAAAAAAAAAAAGCCATACTAGGAAACTTTTGTCTTGTAAGAGATCGAAAAAAAAGATGGAAGAACTGGTTCGGTAACGTCCTGTCACAGTTTTCGGACAAAACAATAGCATGGGCTACCTGTGCCACGCATTTGCGGAAAAGGCCCTATGGGAAATGTTGTTGTGGCCGAAGATATCATCACCTGTGGATAGTTTCTATAAAGTGATACTATGACTTTACAGCCGTGGGGAACAATAACAAAACCTCCCTTCGAACTAGGATATCAAAAACTCCATGCCGAAGAGATAGAAAACATTGTAGAAACGATTGAGCAGACCAAAGACGACACCCGCGCAAGGCAAAAGGCGACCACGACCAGCCATTGAAAAACGACAACTTTCCAAAGATGAAATAAACGCCATGGTTGCTAGACTAGCAGACAGAGCAACAAATTTTGCTAAGACACCGGATACGCAAAGAATTCATCGATTCAAGAAGGAATGGGGTGCTTCTCTTAATTCTTACGCTTGGAATGGATGTAATCATCAAGCCATACTTTGCGGAGAGGAGAGTCCGTGACTTTGCCATCACGATCAGTGATGAAGATAATTTGGTTGGTTTTGGACGACTTTTGCTTCGACTTTCGCAGCATTTCACAAGTGCAAATTCTTCAATAAATTCTGAAATACACGAATTTCATTTCTTAGCTTCGACAAATGATTTGTTGGCAACCAAGCAATTTTGTATTTCTATGCATGACGAAATATTAAACGCAAGGCTGTCGGGACCTTTTGTTTACGAAGACCTCAATGTTTTGCAAGAAAATTTTTGCGAGTGTTGTCCCACCACAAAAGAAAACCATTCGTAATTCAGATTTGGGAATATTTTTGTCTGCGTTTTGAAGAATTTGCGGAGCCGGGGTATTTTGCAGAACGCCGAATGTAAAATTCTTTTTAGTGGTTGCGGGGCAACCACGGCTTAAATTACAGTGAATGTATGGGAATTTTGCCGACTTTTAACCATTGTAAATCCTTTAAGGTCTGACGATTGTGGATAGCGAGAATACCTCACAAAAAGGCACTTCTATTGAGATTATTTTCGTGAAGTATGACGATCAGAATCAAGCTATAACGACCGTAAATTGTACTATAAATTTCATGTAAACCGTTGTAAACAAAATTATGCAAATTTTCCACGAAATTTGAGGCGACATGAGGAGATTTGTAATATCTAATTTTCAGACGTTGCGCCTTGTGCAATGATCTAATTTTCCGTTGAGTGAATGAGATTAATACCAACGACTAAAAATATTTTAAGAAAATTGAAATCTGCCTGTTTGTAGCGGAGTGATACAGGTTTGAATTCGGACAAGTCCCATACATTCACTGTAATTTAAGCCGCGTTTGCCCCCCCCAACCAAGATGGCGTCAGAAACCGTGCAAAAGGTCTGTTGTGGCATATCTTACATGTGACATTAATCACCGTTCAAATACATGCACCGATTTTAAAACTTTCGACTTTAGGTATCGGCGTTCTGCAAAATACCCCGGCCGAAATCTTCGTCCTTTTACGAAACCATGTTACTACATTTTCGGGAATCAGTATTTTTATAGCAAATTGTTATTACGTGTAAAAGGTATCAGTGTTGCGTGCCAGAGAAAATATGGTTTATTGTATCTGTCTCACCTTTGTCACATTTATGACGTAAATCTGTTGGTCATGATTGGCATAAGCAAACTCAATAATGTCTGTATCTTTAAGGACCTTTTGTTAGGACAAAAGAACTTATTAACGGTAAGTTTATAATTCGTCTGAGTACGTTGCTTGTGGTTACGCTTGAGGCGCCCTCAAAACCACCACTCGATAACGAGAATCATTTTTTTGACATCAATTCTTACGTTACCTATTTTGTGATTGTAGTCGCCAGTGTGGAGCAGGCTTTGATGCTCGTAGTGCATTGTGTGGTGACAGTCTGCAACCTTGTCAAGCATCTGCAGCATTCAAATCAGCACCAACATGGCAAATAAGTCGTGGGGAACCATCACACCTCCAAGGGAAAGTCACCCACATTTTCGAATGGGATACCGAACGCTAACCGTCAGCGAGATCCGGCGGATGGTCGACAGACTTTTCGTACGTGACTGGACGAGCCGCAACGAACGAAAACAGTTAAAACCCAATCGGAGAACGAAAGTAGAACCCGCTGAAATGGGAAGCGAGGAAATAGAAAAGATGGTGGACAGACTAACAATACATGGCGACAAGAGAGCATCAGATAGTAACCGAACTGGTTCGATGAGTGAACAGGGTCTAGTAAACACCTTCGCGTGGAAAGGATGGAGTTAATTAAATCAGACTGCTTTACGGTTGTGTCCATGGCAACGGGGGGGGGGGGGGGGGGGGCAGTGGTCTACAGTCACAAACAAAAGCTTGTGAAGCGAACTTATGTAAAACGAAATGTGTGGAAATACTGCTTTTACACACCCCGTATAAGTAGATGTTATTATTGGTTAATATTTGAACACGTCATCGTTAGTTTTACAGTGTAATACGGTAATGTAAATGGAAGCGGGAGATGTCAAGCTGCGAACGAAAAGGGAAGCCGCGCGTGGCGTTCACCCTGCGTGTAACATCTTGTAAGCTGTTGTTTGTATCATTAACATGTGCAAAACTCTCGTTCTTTCTTTGGCCATCGTAGCTTGATAACAAAATAACGCACGAATAGCAGGCGATAAATGTGGTTAACCAATGCATTTATCAAGTCTTGGAGGGGATTGATTTTGTATGCTAAACCGCATAAAGACCGTTACTTCACAAATAGAGCGAAGTGATCTTCGCATTTAAACTGGACAATTGGTCCTCTTTTATAGTCACCTGAAAAAATTCAGATTAATCACTATCAACTGGATAACTCAATTGGTTTTTTGTTGCTAGTGTTTAGAGCGGTTTTCGTGTCGAAAGTTATTAGCGAATTACTTTGGTTTTGCAATCTACTTCACTCAGTGATTGGTTCAAAGTTCTCATGCCACTTTTTCAACCAATCAGAAGTGAACAGCAAAACCAAATCGATGGCTCGCGCGTGTTTTTTTTTGAGGTGCACGTTTTCCTTCCTCCCGCGCTTTGTGTCGGCAAACGTGTATTAGTTCGAGTTTTGAGTTGGTTTACTGGATTGGTCCTCCGTCCTTTTTGATTGGCCAAAGTAATTACTTTGGTTTTGGTGAAAAACCTCTCTATCCGCTGGATAGGTGATTTAATTATCAGGCCCCAGTTGTTCAAACGATGGATAGCGCTAATCCGCCGCCGATAAATCACTATCCAGTGGATAAGTCATAGCAAAACCAAGTGGCGTTATCCAGTTGGATAGTGATTTATCCGCGTAGCTAGCGTTATCACACCTTTTGAAACAACTGGGACCAGGTGGATAATTTTAAAACCCACCTTTTAACAACCGAGGTCAGGTGGCTTCATCGGGGATAATTCATGTGCTGAGCAAATTCGCATGACTCACTGATGGCTTATTTCAGTTGAAAGCCCCAAAGCCTCGCGAAAGTCGAAATTTTCATTGTTTTGTTCTGGATGTTTCAACATTTTTGAAAGCTGCTTTTACTCGGCGGTTTCAGGGTAGCTGCATAATGCTTGCCCAAAAAGTTCTCTCTCGAAACCATCACGATCCAGACAACTTCGTAATATGAAAAGATAAATATAAATCTTTCCTTAACTGACTTTTTTGGGATAAAAACTAGTTTAGCGAAAATGGAAATGTTTTACACAAATCAAACAGTTGGTGCTACAAACCTGACTGAATTATCTCAAAGGTTGCCAAATGACGATTTATTTTATTTCTTGCCAGATAAGAGTTGACTTGATTAGCTCAGGCCGGGGCACCCACCGAGAATATAGTTCAAAACCACTTGTTAAATTAAACATAGCATTGTGGTAAACGTATTTAAAACCCGAGGATTACAAACGGTAGATATAGGCGAATATTTTTTACCCCAAGATACAAAAATTTTCATCTGGGTAGTTTCATTTCACTATTTTCATTTTACTGACAATAATACTGATGGCCAAAAATTAAGTTTTCCAGGCTCTCTCAGCGAGTGGGGGCTTGGGTCGACCCAAGCCCTCACTCGCTTTTCACACGCAGTTCTTTTCGTTTTTCTCGACTATCTGAGAGCCTGGAACAGGCTAGCCAAAAATATGCAATTTCGAGATCAAACGAGCCTTCCCGAGCAAATGACATGCAAGACATATAAAACCGTATAAACCTTCTAAAGTTTTGTGTACAAACGTCACTGCAGACGAGATCAAAGCAATCCCGAGGAAAGAAACCCCTTGGCGACAAAATAAATCCGACAATAAGGGCGCTGTTCGTTTTGTTGGCTTTTTAAGTTTATTTATTATTGACGAAGGTTTAGTTTATTGGCAACTTTTCAGCTACCCTGGGTACCAGAGGGTTTTTCTCGAACCGCGAAGCCGTCGTGGTATGGTGGTATTAGCCTCTCCGTTTTAACCGCTCCTCGCGAAAGAAAAATAAAACCTCTGGCACCCAGGGTACTTTTCAGCTGATGCAGACCTACTGTAATTTTACACAATGAAAACTCAAAATCTCCTACTCTTTCCGAACAGTGCGGAGATAGTCCTTATCCGTGAAGACTCGAAAGTCTAACCATTTGCAGATGGAATTACAAAGATAAGTTATTTAATGACCCTGCGTGTTGGTCCCGTGGTTGTTCGAATCCGCGACTTTCATCATGATGCGCTGCACTCACGACTGAGCCAGATCGGTAAAAACTTCAAGTGCAGACGATTGAAATACGAAATTCTCGGCTCTTTTTTGTAATTTGAGCTCAAGGGGGACAATGACCAGTTGATGCAAAAATATATATATAGCACGACGATAGCCTTTGCCTCGTGTACTTACATGTAGATTACGGCCACTATTGAGAATTTGCCGGGAAAGCAATCGGTTCTTTACTCCTTCCATTTTATGCCACTGAGACCACTAGATCGTGAATCAAGGCCCCTAATTGGCTAATATTCTTCCACGATGAAAAAACAAGCACGTACATTTCTTTTTATAAAATAATTAGGATAGTACGCGCACTCTCGTTGGCCATAGCTGTGTTTAGATGAGAGTATGTAAACACAGCTACAGTCGGATAACCTTGGAAAACTTTTGATACCGTGAAATGCAAATGTTGACCTATGGATAGAGCACGTTCATCAGTTTGATTCTCCAGAAATTAAGAGGTATATATAAAAAACATACAACGGATGCATGATCTTACCTATTTTTCGAATTATTTATTAACCCTTTTTTTTTTTTCAGCTGAATTTGAGATAGTGACGCCATTTCCGCCAGTGAATAGTTATCCAATAGAGTTCGAATCTTTGCAAATCACCTGTGTAGCTTCTGATCCTGACGGACAAGTGATCCCACAGAAATTGAATTTGTGAGGATAAACAAATTTTGCTTCTACCAAACCGGAGAATGAAGGATCTACTTTACAAACTGTCAGAAGGTAAGAAAAGCAAGCTTTCTCGCAAATTAGATGACACTGGGGAGAGGATGGAGAAGGACGGTTAAAAAGTAAAAACCTTACCGGGGTCGTTAGGGGTAATGATCAAGTGAAATGGATGGTGACTGCAACTGTTCTCAATTTTTTTGTAACATTTATAAATTCTGGGGGAGAGATCCTGGGACTCCACTTACTACCTCCCGTGTTAAAATGCGTACAACACTGAAAATAGCAGAACTAGATAACGAGTTTATACAAGCCTGTAATTTTACAACATTTGACCCCAAATCTCATGCTTTTCTCGAGTTTGAGTAAAACTTGTTACTTAGGGCCGATCAAGGAACATCCGTTCTAGTTCACATTAATTTCTCAAATTTGAAATTGTGAGCGATTCAAATAGGATGCGGTAGCTATATTTGTAGATTCTTTTTTTTTCGATGTACGCAAAGAAGTAAATGACCTCAAGCATCAGGAAATATGACCGAATATCTAAGGGAGATACTGTATTGGCTGCTGGAGATATCGTTACCGGGTCTTTTTGCCGTTATTGACGAGTCCCCAGTAAAGTTCTTATTCACTAAAATATGTATCGATCGCGATCTGTTTTGTAGCTTCTGATCCCGACGGTTTTTTTCAGGGTTCAAGGGAAGAAGGTACACAATATTTCCCGTGATTTCAAACCCTAACTGGACCCTAATCGTTGGATTATAAATTTACGAAAGCAAAGCACTCTGTCGTCACCAACGAAATTTCAAATTTGGTAAGAAAACAATTTCTGTTAGGATAAAACTTGCCCGGGAAAGAGATTGATTTCTATCATTGCATTCATTGCACAAGCTAAGGGATGACAACTGAAACAGTCTAACGCAAACCACGTACGAAATGATAGACTCCACTCTACAAAATTCAGTTTACTTTATTTTTTACTAGTTCTCGATCAACCCTGTGGGTGAGTCTTCAGGGCGATCGATCAGTTTTGTTACGGCATTGAGGGAGAGATATGTCGCCCCTTTTTTCAAAAATGTCTTTTTCCTGCATGCTCGGGGAAACATAACATTCGGAGACTACGTGACGCTCGACCAGGGTGGGAATTGAACCTGAGTGAGCATAGTAACGCTACATATATCATCAGGCTTTACAATGGCATGAGCTAAAAAGGATTTCACGATGGACAGAGTAACATGTTTAAACTAAGAGTCATTTAAAAGTATGAAGGTTCGCAGTTCAATGCAGACCTTTAGTGTAATTGTTGTGGTTTAAAGGTTTGAAAAGTTCTTTTTTTTTTTTTCAAACCAGTTTAAATTTTGAAACTGGTTAAATTTTTTAGAACACTGCCCACGTTTGTATTTGGAAATCTTTCTGAAATTAATTTTATGGAGTATGGAGTAAGTAACTAGGGCAATCAGTTTTAGATTATTATGATGGATTGTTGTCTCCTGCAATGCTATCAAAGACAATACTAGAATTATATGCATGCGGAACAATAATTTTTAGTGTTAGGGGTTAAATGCTCAGGCATAATGATGATCAGGGTAAGCTCTCATTAGGTTTAACGGACGCACTCATTTGGAAACAGCATATTCATGGATGTGTATGACACCCGCAGCCTGACTACAAATAGCGCTGATAAACAGTGCTTAAGTCTAGAAAGCACCCATTACAGAATAGCGAGGGGGAAGCAGATATTTAAGTCTCATAGGCATACCCTTTATACACGATTTAGCTTTTACTGCGAGTTAAAAGCCCGCAGAGAGCAGAGGGCGTTTTTTGGCAGAGCGGACGCTTGTTCGGGAAGGTCTAAAAGCTCGTTATGGGTCGCCATTTTGACAATCAGCCACACAGCCGGTAGAGGATTGGGATCGAGGGGGCGGGAGAAGACTGCGGAGCAGGTTGCAATTTCTCTTCGCTCATCCCCCCATTTCCTGCTTTCTTCCACTACCATTTCATACTGTCCTCCCTATACCCTGGAGTGCAATTTTTTCTGGACTGGCCATCAGGCCCTCTGTTAGTATGCCTGCGTAATCTTTCAAGACCTTTGTCGGCCATAGTTCTTACCAAAACAAAAATACGCCTGTCTTTGAAGGCTCCTATGCGATGTTACGGTTAGTCCTGCGGTCTGTAAATGTTCAGGCACTGACATTCTAGGTAAGCGATTGGATGGCACGCATTGCCTTAACGATACATATCGATAACATAGGTAAATACTGAGAAACTAGAACGTTGACGCTGTATCTGAAATCCTACTAGAGGAAACGGTCTAGTGGCTTGTCCAAAAACAAAAAAAAAAAAACGAACGGTTGTAACACGCTCGGCACTGCGTATACAACACGTAATCAGCACTATTTGCGCTTTTTTGCAACAATACTTCCAGATTTCTGTATCAGGACGAGTAAACTGATCTACTTATCAAGACTACTATGAAAACCACGAGGTTGTCTTTAGACGTCCGCTTCAAGATGCTCAGACTTTGGCTCAGACTACTACGAAAAAATCACAAGGTGCGAGATAGTCTTTGCGCATCTGACGTATGACGTCATTTCAAAATGGGACGCAGAAAATGCAGACGGATCGTCGAAAAAAATCTCAAACAAAGTTTCAACCCTTGAAACCACAGGATCCCCAGGATTTTATGAACTACTTCTCCTTTGCTCGAACGAAAAAAAATCGTATTTGGTCGTTAAGCACAATCGTGTCCTGAGAGAAATGAAAGCGTTGTAAACATCATGTGAAATTTAATTGTTCTTTCTAGGTTTTCCGAAACTACTTATGATACATGTTGCTGAGATATAAAATCTTCTCATTTGTTTTTATTTATTTTTAGTCTAAGAAGTAACAAGGTGATTATGTTCTTATATGGGGTCACGGCGTGTACTCTTTCTAGTAGCATTCAGGATTTTCTACTAGTTTTTTATATTATTTCTTTCCTCAATTATTCCGTGAACTTAGAGTAGTTGGGTTACCTGTGCGTCTGACGGCGGGTGGTGCATGCTAGGGCCAGTCTCTTGCTTTTTCATCCACCTCTTGTAACTTAAGGAAGGTGTTCAGAGTTTTGGCGCGAGTTCTTCGTACGAAAATTTTGATGCAAGTTGCCCACCTCGCTACACGTGAAATTAATTCTTTATTGCCCTTGGGCCCATACAATTACATATACAAAACAAGTGAGGCCGGAATTATTACTCCTTTTTTATGGTCGCCCCCACTTTTACAAAGAGTGCAGGAACTTTTTAACATAAGCAATGCTTTTTGTTTGCAGCTAATGAAACCAAGCTTTTTGTCACCCTTCACATCCGTAATGTAACAACAGAAGATGACAGTAAGGCTCGTTTGGGGAGATACAAATGCAAAGCTTATGGAGCTCATTGGAAATTCGACGGTGACTTCGCAGCACGGCTCACCATCGACGTCCTCAGAAGTAAGACCAACTGGACCCCCTCTCAAATAGTTACTTCATTTTTGATGAAGTCTTTCACAAAGAGAGTTTAGTGCAAATAAGCAGCCTGCAACTTGCCGGAACCGGAAGTATACTAACTGGGGAAAGGAAAAGGAAGTATTACGTTATGAATCTGTCAATCAATCCCTCCTCTTCTCTTATTTGCTTCCCTTTTTCAATTCTGAACCGAAATAAGAAAATGGTCGAGATCACATTTGAGCTTTTTTGCCTGAATAAATGGCGTCTTTCTTATATGGCAAACAATTTTTATCGAGAACATCTGGGTTGCCGAGATAGCAACAACAGCAGAACGAAAGTAAAGGTTACTACGATGGAACGACCTTAACTGAAATCATGGTGTATCTTCTTTTATCAAACGTTGTGTAATAAATTTTGTCGAACAAAATAAATAAACACAATACAATAAAAAAAAACTATTACCGAAGTAGACACCAAAGTGGGATCTCGAACATATCAGACTTCCCAGTGCACAGAAAGGCCTGGTAATTATCTTGTCATGCCACCCCCATTTCAGGACGTGTCGTGACGTTTCGTGCGATGTAATGCAACTCAGTGTAATGCAATGCGATATAACATGTGCACGATAACAATAAATATTTTCACGCGGCTAAAACAAAATCATCAGGCAAATGTAAATTGCAAATGGTTTAAACAATGTTTCAAATCTTCGAGAGGATATATCGCAGCTAAAATTAACGGAAGCAAGGTTGGCGCTGTTGTCCGAACACTCCCTTCCCGCTTATGTGGCCTGGGTTCGATTCCTAGACACGACGTCAAACGTGGGTTCGTTTTCGTCACTAGAACCTCGAATCTTGTGTCTGCGCATGACCCGAGGCTCTGGGAAAGTCTCTGTAGAAGAACATGCGCCGTAGGGTTCTTATAGCCAAAAATCGGCTATTTGAACCTAACAGCGCCAGTGCTGACTCTTCGTGCTATCATGAATGCACCAATTAGAGACGCTTTTGATTGTTCTTCGCGAAAGCTAATGAGAAGACACTTTGTTTCAGGGTTTCCCAGAGCTCTTCTCTCCCTTAGTCATGCGCAAAGGAGAAGAGCTCTGTGGTCGAAATTGATGTGGGTTGAGTTTGTTGGTTCTCTACTCTGCTCTGAGAGGTGCTTTTTTTCAAATCTCCGTCCGGTCTCTCCGGTTTTCCAGTCTCATCAGATAGCAACATTTGATTTTGCTTGATTCACGGTCTTCTAAAAAGGTATAACACTTGTTCTCAGCTACAACCCCGGTTATTAATCGTTGGAACACTTGACACTTCATGACACTGCACCCCGTCCACAAACACACAGTTGGGGAAAACCGCGAGTTTTGCAAGAAAATGTCAGGAGCCCATGAGAAGGAGCCTCCATATGCACTATATCCTTGAGTCAACCTTTGCCCGTATCTTTCTATTTTTAGAACGCCACGAGCTGTTCGGCACTGCACGCACTGTTTAAAATGGCCAATCAGAATAAAGTCATTGTCTAACGAAGACAAAATAACAAAAACAATGTACACAAATTGTTCGAATTGATGTAAACTGATGAAAATGTGAATCTCCTGCTGAAGGGTTGGTTCTAAAAATAGAAAGATACGGGCAAAGGTTGACTCATAGCATAGGGCTTGTATGGGGAGGCAAGCTTTTTAATTTTATTATTATTAATATTAATTAAAGCTGGAAAGGGTAAGTGGTTTTTACTCACAAGTTAACGAACTAATTGTTAAATGGAAAGAACCTATAATTTTTGGAATTCATTTTTAGGAAGTGAGATCCCCAAGTTGGCAGTCCCTAAAGAAAGCGTCTTGCAGCACGGCCACGAGGCCAATATCAGGTGCAGAATAATAACTGATAGTAGAAGCCGATCGCCATCTCTGACGAGGTTTTCGTGGTTCAAAGATGTCGATCTAGTGGGCGATGACGACAATCCTAGAGCTGATGACCTCCTTCCACTTAATATTAAGAATCCGGGCCTTGAAGATGTAGGGACCTACACATGCGTGTTAGGGATACTCGTCCGGGGACTCATAGAATACAATGTCACAGCAGATACCAACGTCCTGGGTAAGCACTCGCCGAAGTAAAAGGGAAACTTTGCGGACGCAAGCAACGTAATATTTAAACAATTAACGTTTTGTAATAAATAAATGTTGACGCTTAACCCATTCGCGAATAAGCCGTTTCCGTGTTCATGTCTGCCTCCTCTTCAAAGCGAGTCTCAGTGTGAAGTTTTCCTAAGAAAACGATTACTTTTCCTTCGTATTTAAAGTAGAACTAATTACCATCACAAAAACTTCGCACTTAGACTCGCTTTGAAGAGGAGACAGACATGAACTCCCGAAATGGCGTAATACTTTTCTAGTTCATTCCAAATGTTTAAAATTAGCCACAGGAACCTCTGATACATGTAGTTTTTAATCCGAAAACGAACGGCAGTTAGCTGCCATATTGGAAAATGTTTTATCTTCAAACATTGTTTATTTGTTAATAGTGATCTGGTTATTCTAAGAGCAGGGATTTTAACTCGTTTGCAAGAGAAGACAACGATTCACAAGTGAGCTCAGTTTGCGTGTATTCGCAGCGTGTATTAAACCGCTCACCGATGGCTCTGTTGGTTGAGCACCGGACTGTCACGCGGGAGATCGTGAGTTCAACTCCGACCGGACCAACGCTCAGGGTCTTGAAATAACTGAGGAGAAAGTGCTGAGGACGATAAGCCGGAGATCCCGTCTCACAGCCTTGTTCAATAGGGAGCGTACGAAACGACGACGCTACAAACTGAATAGGTTTAGTGAGCAAAAACAATGGCTCTGCACGCTCTGCACGTGCGTTTTACATTTTGGTACATTTCGTTGCCGTCATCTCCTAAACGACGACGTGAAATGACCAAATTCAAGGTTCTGTGGAGGACGTTAGCACGTGACGATGAATTTTCAGTTCTCTCTCTACGCTTCCAACCGAGTTACTACACATTTTTAACGCGAAACGACATGAAATAGTTTCGTAGTGATATGAATAAGGCGAACTTATATTTTAAATGAAGTCCTCGTAGCCGTCGTCGTCCTCGTTTCGTAAGCTCCCTACTAACGTCTGTGGAACGTTAAAGATCCCATACACTATTAGAAAAGAGTAGGGGGACAGAGTTGCCGGTGTTGTGGTCTGACCTTTCCAGCACCATGTGGTCGGCAGGATTAGCTTGAAGGGCTTCTATGTGAATGAGACCGCAATTGAGTATAACAGCTAGCTCAGCCAAGAGCTGGAGGCTCAACAAAAACAGAAACACAAACAACAGAGAACTTAAAGAAGGAAAGGACAGGTTAATCGTTCTGCAAAGATCAATCATTCACTTTCGAACTAGCGCCCGTATTTCTGAAGAATTTTAACAAATTCGTGCTGGAATCAAAGTCACACTGTTACTGCTACTGTTATTGTTCCAGTTGCTCCATGGCTTGAAAAATATGAAGAACATTTGGAGGCTAAACCAGGACAAGATGTAGAATTGCAGTGCAGTGCACGAGGAGTCGATTTGAGCGTGGAATGGAAAGTTAAGAGGAAGGTCGACAATACAATCAATGGCTGTGTCAGTAAGTGATTTCAGAAACATCACTATTTAGGGAATTGATGGTTGGGCTCGTTTATAGGTAAAAGAAAAAGAACAAAAAAAAAAAAAAGCATAAAATCTTACAACCCCACAACCAAGTTGAGCGTCGCGATGAATTCTTCTACATTTCAGTTTCGACACACGTACTGTCTGTGCACTTGCTGGTGCTGAATTGATCACAGTTTCTAATGATAAACATTGAAAAATTATTTTTCAGTGTAATTTCGTTGCTGATCTACACTTGAAAACTATGTGACCCGAAATGGGGAAATCAAAAGCTTCGCATTCTCAGAACTGTCCTCAGTCATGATGCTTTCAGTTAAGTTTCGGGTTTTCGCGCCCATTATTTGCGCCCTTACTAAAAAGGCCGAAAGAAAGAAAGAATAGGAGGAGGTTGCAGAGTTTACGATAAGCAACAGAATATAATAGCCGAGTGGTTATGGTTCCGGTCTTACTCCTCAAGTCCGCTCCCAACACTACAGCTGAAGTTATTCCGAGGCCAGGAATCCTGAACGCTTAACAGCAGTCACCGTTTTTCGTTTCTACTAGACTTGTAAAATAGACACGTGGTCTGC
>NC_090870.1:4316403-4336403 GCF_036669935.1 Montipora foliosa | reverse complement strand
GTACTTTGTTTTATACCTTTCAGAGAAAATATTCTCTTTATGTTAATAGTATGTCGTGGATCACAGCGTCGTATGTGAATTATCCAGAGTATAAACGGATCGTCAGTTTGCCCAAGGGACACGTAGACGAAATGGTAGCGAGGCTTAATGTTAAAAAAACATTGACTGGAGAGGAAAAGGCCATGCGCTCAACAGTAAAACATTTAAGTCAAAGGGAGATCGATGAAATGTTGGAAAGGTTGGCTGACACTGAAAAAAACCGAGGGAAAACTCCGGAGAGACAAAGAACGGGCTCGGCGCAAGTCATGGGAATCGTAAATACTTACGCGTGGATGAACGCACGCGTTGTGAAGAGTCGTATCACTAGAGCAGATGGCAACTGGTATTAATTTCAACTGTTTTGAATTCTTGCAGTGACGGCCAAACTGCGAAAAGCGGATAATATTCACGTTTTAAATTGATTTGCACAGACTCAGTAGAAAGTTACACCCTTTAATTAAAAGAAGTGGCGACAATAAACACAACCACTTTGTGGATGCAAGGAAGGCTTACGTTTTTGCAAACGTTGGCCGTGTACCCGGGCCGTGTAGCACTTATATTTGAACAGACTTAACTGATTAGAGTGTAATGTAAAGTGTTAGTTTTCTACCTCATATGAACCATGTGAGCTTTAGCCCTACTAATGGAAATGGATAGACGTTTTGCAACAATTTTTCTCGAGGTTTATAGCTACAATGTTGGAACTTTTGGAAAAAACCGTTCACTGAGAAACTGAAAATGACCCCTGTTACAGTTTCGTGCAGACAGCCCCCCTCCCGTGTCATCCAATGTTGTTCATGGCCATTCAAACTTCAGTGGATTTGGCAAATAGCTTGTCGATTTACAGAATATAAAGACATAATTATAGATAGTTTCACTCCGTGTGTGTGTGGTATGGACCACTTTCATAAATGGAGGCCTTCTTTACATTCTTTTGTATTTATGTTAATTAGACCGACTGCCTTTTTGAAAGCTTGTTAGCATTAAAACAAAAGAATGTTTTCTTTGGCCGCCATTATGAAAGAGGTCTATTATCTGAAGAATTTTGTCCAAGATTGTGGAACGAATTAGTTGCAAAACATAATATTACAGCAGCGAGTGTGGGTGGAAGGTACTGTTGCTGCTACTACTACTACTACTACTACTACTACTACTACTAATAATAATAATAATAATAATAATAATAATAATAATAATAATAATAATAATAATAACCTCTAGCCACCTCCACTTCGGTGAATAGTTGTTGATTATTACATAATTACGAGAAAATAGGCATGTCAAGATGAATAAAGTGGAAAGTGCGTGAAAAGCAAACTCGTGCTCAGTAACGGTGGCTTGCTCGTTTAAGATGGTTCGTTCGTTTAAACACTACTGATAATGTACCAAACGTTGCATGGAAGTGGACTCCAGAAAAGCAAGCCAGAAATGATAGAGAGTTCGGTTGTGGGTTTCTGGCTCGGTATTTCAAGGGATGCTGGCAAAATCTTGTCAATATTCACGTGTGGTGAATTGAAGTTACGGTTCGATGTTCTAGTTGATTTGAAAAAAAAAAAAGCCATACTAGGAAACTTTTGTCTTGTAAGAGATCGAAAAAAAAGATGGAAGAACTGGTTCGGTAACGTCCTGTCACAGTTTTCGGACAAAACAATAGCATGGGCTACCTGTGCCACGCATTTGCGGAAAAGGCCCTATGGGAAATGTTGTTGTGGCCGAAGATATCATCACCTGTGGATAGTTTCTATAAAGTGATACTATGACTTTACAGCCGTGGGGAACAATAACAAAACCTCCCTTCGAACTAGGATATCAAAAACTCCATGCCGAAGAGATAGAAAACATTGTAGAACGATTGAGCAGACCAAAGACGACACCCGCGCAAGGCAAAAGGCGACCACGACCAGCCATTGAAAAACGACAACTTTCCAAAGATGAAATAAACGCCATGGTTGCTAGACTAGCAGACAGAGCAACAAATTTTGCTAAGACACCGGATACGCAAAGAATTCATCGATTCAAGAAGGAATGGGGTGCTTCTCTTAATTCTTACGCTTGGAATGGATGTAATCATCAAGCCATACTTTGCGGAGAGGAGAGTCCGTGACTTTGCCATCACGATCAGTGATGAAGATAATTTGGTTGGTTTTGGACGACTTTTGCTTCGACTTTCGCAGCATTTCACAAGTGCAAATTCTTCAATAAATTCTGAAATACACGAATTTCATTTCTTAGCTTCGACAAATGATTTGTTGGCAACCAAGCAATTTTGTATTTCTATGCATGACGAAATATTAAACGCAAGGCTGTCGGGACCTTTTGTTTACAAAGACCTCAATGTTTTGCAAGAATATTTTTTCGAGTATTGTCCCACCACAAAGGAAAACCATGCGTAATTCAGATTTGGGAATATTTTTGTCTGCGTTTTGAAGAATTTGCGGAGCCGGGGTATTTTGCAGAACGCCGAATGTATAATTCTTTTTAGTGGTTGCCGGGCAACCACGGCTTAAATTACAGTGAATGTATGGGAATTTTGCCGACTTTTAACCATTATAAATCCTTTAAGGTCTGACGATTGTCGATAGCGAGAATACCTCACAAAAAGGCACTTCTATTGAGGTTATTTTCGTGAAGTATGACGATCAGAATCAAGCTATAACGACCGTAAATTGTAATATAAATTTCATGTAAACCGTTGTAAACAAAATTATGCAAATTTTCCACGAAATTTGAGGCGACATGAGGAGATTTGTAATATCTAATTTTCAGACGTTGTGCCTTGTGCAATGATCTAATTTTCCGTTGAGTGAATGAGATTAATAAAACGACTAAAAATATTTTAAGAAAATTGAAATCTGCCTGTTTGCAACGGAGTGATAAAGGTTTGAATTCGGACAAAATCCCATACATTCACTCTAATTTAAACCGCGTTTGCCCCCCAACCAAGATGGCGTCAGAAACCGTGAAAATCAACAGGGCTGTTGTGGCATATATTACATGTAACATTTATCACCGTCAAATACCTGCACCGATTTTAAAACTTTCGACTTTGGGTATTCGGCGTTCTGCAAAATACCCCGGCCGAAATCTTCGTTCTTTTACGAAGCCATGTTACTACATTTTCGGGAATAAGTATTTTTATAGCAAATTGTTATTACGTGTAAAAGGTATCAGTGTTGCGTGCCAAAGAAAATATGGTTTATTGTATCTGTCTCACCTTTGTCACATTTATGACGTAAATCTGTTGGTCATGATTGGCATAAGCAAACTCAATAATGTCTGTATCTTTAAGGACCCTTTGTTAGGACAAAAGAACTTATTAACGGTAAGTTTATAATTCGTCTGAGTATGTTGCTTGTTGTTACGCTTGAGGCGCCATCAAAACCACCACTCGATAACGAGAATCATTTTTTTGACATCAATTCTTACGTTACCTATTTTGTGATTGTAGTCGTCAGTGTGGAGCAGGCTTTGATGCTCGTAGTGCATTGTGTGGTGACAGTCTGCAACCTTGTCAAGTAGCTGCAGAATTCAAATCAGCACGAACATGGCAAATAAGTCGTGGGGAACCGTCACACATCCAAGGGAAAGTCACCCACATTTTCGAATGGGATACCGAACGCTAACCGTCAGCGAGATCCGGCGGATGGTCGACAGGCTTTTCGTACGTGACTGGACGAGCCGCAACGAACGAAAACAGTTAAAACCCAATCGGAGAACGAAAGTAGAACCCGCTGAAATGGGAGGCGAGGAAATTGAAAAGATGGTGGACAGACTAACAATAAATGGCGACAAAAAAGCATCAGATAGTAACCGAACTGGTTCGATGAGTGAACAGGGTATAGTAAACACGTTCGCGTGGAAAGGATGGAGTTAATTAAATCAGACTGCTTACGGTTCGTGTCCATGGCAACGCAGTGTCTACTGCACAAACAAAAGCTTTTGAAGCGAACTTATGTAAAACAAAATGTGTGGAAATACTGCTTTTACACACCCCGTATAAGTAGATGTTATTATTGGTAATATTGAACGCGTCCTCGTTAGTTTTACAGTGTCATACGGTAATGTAATTGAAGCGGGAGATGTCAAGCGCGAACGAAAAGGGAAGCCGCGCGTGGCGTTCATGCGTGACATCTTGTAAGCTGTTGTTTGTATCGCATTAAAACTCTGTTTCTTTGGCCATCGTAGCTTGCTAACAAATAACGCACGAATAGCAGCGATAACCGTGGTTAAACCAATGCATTTTATCAAGTCTTGGAGTTTTGTATGCTAACCGCTTAACCGTTACTTCACAAATATGAGCGAAGTGATCTTCGCATTTAACTGGACAATTGTCTCTTATAGTCACCTGAAAAATTCAGATTAATCACTATCCACTGGATAACTCAATTGGTTTTGCTAGTGTTTAGAGCGGTTTTCGTGTCGAAAGTTATTAGCGAATTACTTTGGTTTTGCATCTACTTCACTCAGTGATTGGTTCAAAGTTCTCAGGCCACTTTTTCAACCAATCAGAAGTGAAAGCAAAACCAATCGTGGCTCGCGCGGGTTGGCGTGCACGTTTTCCCGCGCTTTGTGTCGGCAACGTGTAATTAGTTCGAGTTTTGATTGGTTTACTGGATTGTCTCCGTCCTTTTTGGTTGGCCAAAGTAATTACTTTGGTTTTGGTGAAAACCGCTCTATCCGCTGGATAGTGATTTAATTATCAGGCCCCAGTTGTTCAAACGATGGATAGCGCTATCCGCCGGATAAATCACTATCCAGTGGATAAGTCATAGCAAAACCAAGTGCGCTATCCAGTGGATAGTGATTTATCCGGTAGATAGCGTTATCCACCTTTTGAACAACTGAGACCAGGTGGATAATTTTAACCACCTTTTGAACAACCGAGGTCAGGTGGCTTCATCGGGGTTCCAACCCATGACCTCTGCGATACCGGTGCGATGCTCGGATCAACTGAGCTATGAAGCCACAAAGTTGGGAGCAGGCCACAGGGAAGGATCTTATGGGGGAGTACACCCCCCTCCTGAGATGGCCTGCGGCTTTCTAATACAATTGGTATTCTGCAAAAAAAAAAAACAACTCACCAGTCAGCTATCCCATTCCTTAGTGGGCACCCCCTCCTAAGAAAAATCCTGGATCTGTCCCTGGGTCATTAATAGTTGGGCTGATGTGTTCCCGTGAAAGGACTTGATGAATGAGATGAATGTTTACAAATAAAGGGATTTTTCAAATACTGTAACTTGTAATTGGTCCAACCAAGTTTAAGTGCCATCTTTTAACCAACCATACACAGAACGAAGGGGGTAGTTCCTAAAGCAACTGTGGTGCTGCGTCGGTGAGGAAGTAGTAAACAAAAATTTGGTTTTATCAACGGAGTTGATAATGTAAATTGGCCACCGTGCAGAGATTCTGAAAGCTGACGTTTCGAGCGTTAGCCCTTCGTCAGAGCGATTCGCTCTGACGAAGGGCTAATGCTTGAAACGTCAGCTTTTAGAATCTCTGCACGGTGGTCAATTTACATTATCAACTGGTCTAGATAGCAGCAACAATATAGATAGTCGTATAAACATAACAACTTTCTTTAATTTTCCAGACATGTTTCGACGGTACATCCGTCATCTTCAGTGTTACATATTTTGAAATCGCCGTTGAATTTAAAGCGCGCGCGATCTTACAAACTTCGTTACATTAACACATTAACCTGACTCTCTCCCTGTAAGGAACTAAGCGTCACTCATTTAAAAATTTTTGTTTTGTTCCGTTTTGATTTAATACGCAATATTGACAACGCAATGTAACGAAGTTTGTAAGATCGCGCGCGCTTTAAATTCAACGGCGATTTCAAAATATGTAACACTGAAGATGACGGATGTACCGTCGAAACATGTCTGGAAAATTACAGAAAGTTGTTATTTTTATACGACTAACAATATCAACTCCGTTGATAAAACCAAATTTTTGCATACACAGAACGTACTTGTAATTTTCCATCATTTTCCGAGTTTAGCGCAAACTGCTTTTCTGTTTCTGGCTCCGGATTGGTTCATTTGACGGTTAGCCGTGATTTACACCAGAGTATAATAATGGTTGTGGCTTTGATGCGCAGATGATGTACTGAGGGGACTTCTCTTTCACCCGAGCTTATATTTACTCCGGCGGGCGGGTGTAAATTTTGACCTCAATAAAGAAATTTCACACCTGCCCGATCATTAACAATAATTATTCACCGAAGTGGGAGTCCTAGGAGAACTGATAATTGTTTTTTATACGCAAAAAAAATCTTCCACTGAAACGACTACAAATTACGGAAAGTCATATTGCATCTCGCAGGGCTGCTTTGTGGTAAATATTACTAAACTAATTACTTCCGAATAAGCCAATCAGAATGCGTTGAAAGCATTATTCACTGGTGTGGTATATTCTAATTAAAAATAAATGAGTTTTGATTTTTGTTAGGCGGGCCCTTACCGTGTTGAAAAACAAACATCCCAGTTATGGACCAATGACAGATTATGGTCTTGTAATGGAAAGCAACTAGTAGCTTGCTCCTCAACCACAAACTCTTATAACGATGGCCTACGCTGAGGAGCATCGCTTCGCTGCTGAAGATTCAGTTTACCTTCAAATTGAAAATCTGCAAAGAATGCTAGAGGAAACCAACGATTTGTTGCAGTCGTCTCACAGGGATCGAGCACGCGGGCAGCTTCCTCGAGATGAACTGACAGACCAACTCAAAGACATCGAGAACAGCGTGCGTGATACTGGTCACAAAGAAAAACACAAGAGAAGATCGGGGAGCAAGCTTCGTGATAAAACATCAAAGGCGGAAAACCTCCGTTCCTTTGTGGAATGGAGAGCACAGCTCCGAGTTTTATACGACGCACTAGAGGACGCTATTGAAGAACTTTCACGTTTCAACACCAGAAAAGCTCGGCGTGCGGTCGCAGAATTACGGGAACTTAAAAATGATGCCGCAGCAAGTTTGAAGGAAACAGATGAATGGACAGAGGACGACATTGAAAAAATTGTACAAGAGAAAAGTTGTAAAGATATGCCCTCTACGAAAAGCAATTTGAGGTCGATATTGGACGATGCAGAAAGCGTCAGAAGGCTATCACATAAATTGTCCGCTCAAATGAAAAGCGAAGTGCAGAGCCTTAGAAATGAGTGCGTTGCTATGGTAAAAGATATGATTGCTATAAACCGCGTTTTGGAAGAGAAAAAGCGTGCCTTGGTTGAATGAAGTGTTAAGGTGTCATGTGACTTAAAGACCTGAAGTGTGACGTCATAAAAAAAATTGAATTTGTGAAATTATGGCATTTTTCGGGGGTATTATGAAAGAACAAGATCCAAGAGGCCCACTCGCCACAAATTAGCATTTCAGGGCAAATAGTCTTTGAGATATTAGCCCAGCTATGCTGTGATGAGTCCATACAAATCCTTCTAAATTTGATTCAGTTCATAGCATTAGGAAGCGAGTCAAATTTAGAAGGATTTGTATGGAGTCATCAGAGCAAAACGGGACTAGTACCTTTTTGCCCCATAATGCTAGTTTTTGGCAACTAGGCCTTTCAGATGTTGCTCTTTCAAAATATCCCAACAAATACCATAATTTGAAAAAAATAATTTTTATGACGTCAACACAAACTCTATTCGTAAGGTTTTGAGAAAACGAATTTGCTCAATTAATCACGGGTACGTGCACTATTTTAAAACAACTGATGGACGTTGCCGGACACTTTAGAGCGGGACCTAATATGTCCCCAGGGTATTAGGGCAGGACGTCGGTGATGCTCTCAGAAAAGCGCGAGTGTAACTTTTGCTTCAAATTGTAACAAGGAGGAAATTCTAATTGCCAAATGTTCGCGTTAATTGTAATGAGGTCTTCCCTCTGGTAGTAAACTCAGAGTACTACGAGTGTCACTTCGAGTAAGAGTTGTGGGATTTTGATTTCTGCGCATCCGTACTGCGCAGGCCGGCGTACTCAACTTGTCGCGGCAAGTTGGTCTGCGAGTGTTTTCATCGAAAAGTACGATTTTGTCAAGAGATAGCGTTTGCTTTTCGCCGTTTACTGCAAAGGACTTCGACTAGAAAAGTAGAAACAACAACTCATTGAAAACTGACGCCGAAATGTGAACTTCATCCCATACTGTTGTATTTTTTGCAGACTTGAAACTCGTGAAATACGCACAGAACTACTTCGAGAACGAGTTGTACTTGTTCTCGAACTCGTTGCGGGATGCTGATACTCTGCCGACCGACGGCAAGCCAAAACAAAAAAAAAAAATAGGCACGCATTGCGCTCTAATAGTACACGATGTTGGTTTTGTACCGAGTGTCATTACAGTGCCATGGTAGATGTCTAAAATAAATAGCCCCCCCCCGAGAAGACATGTGGTTACTAGTATGATATCATGGGTGACAAATTACTCCTTAATTTAGACGCGAAATTACAGCGTTAATTTATAATTTCACACGTGAAATTCCATTTGACAAAACGCGCGTGAAATCATTTCCTAATTTCAATCGTCGCCATTTGATTACACATACAAATACTAAAACCAAGTGTTATTAGAGTGCCATGGTAGATGTGTTAAAAAAGAAGAAAATTTGAAGAAAATAAAAAGGAATCGAGAAACATTGGCTTCGAGGCTGACATGTTGATCATTTTCAAGTTCCCTTACTACTTTTTTTTCACCACAAGTTTACGCGTGCACTCTGAGCCTCTGACAGCTTTTTAAGACAAAGGTTCACTGAAGTTATCCCTGTCGGGCGGGGTTAGTATGTGGTTGGCTGACCTCAAAATATGACTTGCCGTCAGAAACATAAGACCAAAAATCCTATTTTAACGTTCATCGCCAAAAGGGAAGGGAACGGGACGAGAAATTCATTAGCAGAAAGGGCATGTTCGCAAGCCAAGTTTTTCCTTAGCGTTTCAACAAATCGAGGATCAACTGATTGGCTTCAGTTTGTGAATAACAATTAACAGAGTTTAATGTCGTTCGTTCCGCCCCACATAAGATATTTCCAGAAATACAAGAAATTAGATGAAAGCCGATTTCGCTAAACGACGGTCGCCAACACTTCAGTATTCCCCTTCGTCATCACCACTGATGTCTAAGAATATGCTCAATGGCCCTTATTGGAGTTATCAGCGGTTTTGTCACATAAACGAGGTTCAGGGGTCATTTAGTATTGAATTGCCCTGAAGCCTCTTTTGCACAGTTTTAAACAAACGACAACTCCAATAAGGACCATTAACGTACTTTCTGTTAAAGTTCTTCTAAAAAAAAAAGTTATATTAATGTTTTTCGTTAAAACTTTTACATGGGGCGGTTCGACTGGATGCATCAAAGCCTATACCCTTCCACAAATAAACATCTCTCGGTATCAACGTTAACTTTTACTTTGTTATATGTACTACATAATAGCGTACCTAAGGTATTTTTTTTTTGTAATAAATAATGCGTTTGAAGGTGTCAATTTATTGCAAGTAGAATACTCGCGCTTTTATATGTAATGGAAAGAACTATGTACAGACCATTTAATTCCTTTCACATTACTCTAGGCATAGAAAATATGCCTTTCTGAAAACTGAAAATAACGACGATTTCTATTTCAGGTTTTCCAGTCAGCAGAAGGTTTGCTCAAATTTCTGTGTTAAAATAGCAGTTTTTTAGTACATTAATAATATTTAAAAACCTTTGTTCGTATCTAGACTACTCCTCGCCCCAGTGCATACTGATACTTACAACATAATGTCCATAATGCTCTGACATTTTGATTTTGATCTCTGGGTGACTTGTTACCAATTTAAAACAAAATCGTTTTTAGCTGATTAATTTTCAGGACATGATGACCAATGGTGACCTCTGAAAATCATCTGCTATTTGAACGATGTCGACCCGGGGTTTGATGGTTTTGCACAAAGAGCTTGCTGGGACTCTAGTCACGACACAATCACAGCTCTAATACAATAATAGTTGTTCATACTGTAATGATGTGTTCATACTGTAATGATGATAAACATGAAACAACTACACCACTTCATTTTGACCAAAGTTTCAGTGCATTAGACACAAGGTACACTATATTCTACTTGAACCATATCCAAGAGTTGGTGTTGGCAGAGAGGGTATCATATCAAGCAGATATTGTCTATCAGAGTCTGAAACATAGCTATGGTGATGCTGTGGATTACGAGAACCGGTATGGTGATGTTGGTTCAGGTATGGATGCCACCTTACATCAGCCTGTTGTCGTGCAGCCGCTTCTAGCTCCTGGTGTTGCTGCTGAAGATGCTGCTGTTGCAGCTGGAACAGTAGGGAGCTTGAATGCGGCTGATGGTGGTGATAAAGTGCAGGCTGCACGGCCTGGTGGTGGTGATGCATGATTGGCTGATGGTGCGATAGGTGATGCCGAGGGGGTGCTGGGGCCAGCTGTGGCTGAGGGGATGTCTTTTGTCCTTGGAGGAGAGGTTTTGGAGCAATAGCAGGGTTGTCATTCATCTTTTGCTCTATCTCTTGCTCTTGTTTCAGCGCCTTCAGGAAAGCTGCCTTCAATCGAGCAGTGTGCTCAGCTTTTAGCTCCTTCTTCACATTCACAGTGCTACACTTTTCACATACAGTAGCTTCCGTAAATCCACTGTCCTGTTTCTTTGTCCAGGAGGGAGAGAAGTCTGTGTTGCAGCGAGAACAAATTTTGGGGTTTACAACCTTCTCTTGAAGGGGTACACCTGATTTCTTACTTTCTTTCTCAGCCATAACATTGACAACAGCCTCAAGACCAACTAGGACCATAAAATCTGGACTTCCAAGGCTTGGAATAAAGGACCATTCAGGGGGAGGAGGCTTTGGTGGAGGAATCTGAAGGAGGGTTCTCTCCAACTGTTTCCGTAAGGCCATCTTGGCAGCTGCCTGTTTGCCACCGACACTTTGCTGATTTGTATTTGGCAAATGGTGTTGAAATGACACATACCCACTGCTGACAGGTAGGCTACTTACAGTTTGTGCTCTGACAGGAGTGGGACGCAATGGCGCAGGTTGGTTAGGTGCAGAATATACTGGACTACCACGGCCTTGAGGGTAAAGTGGTGTTGGCTGAATTAGATTGGCCATACACGTAACAACATTCTGAAGATTAGCAATGGCCGAAGAACCATGTTTCGACTGGGATGACTGTTGGTGCATCGACTGTTGGTGAACAGCAAATTCTTTCAGAGTTTGGGCAGCGGAACCTACAAATTTGGTTGCACCAGTATTGGAAGGTGGTTCTTGAGGTCCACCACCTCCTTTAGGTAGCAGTCTTGGTTGACCTGGTACATCCCTTGGTGGGTGAAATGTCGATGAAGCTAGCACTGTTGATGCCTTTAGAGGTGGTGGAGGTGGAAGGTTCAGACCTTTCTTTGGAGGCATCTGAGTGGACGATTTCAAGTTACTCTGAGGGGCTGTTGTTAGTGATTTCTCCGAGACATTTTCTTTTTGCAGTTTGGAATTGCCCTTCACATCATTTTGGGCAGCATGCAGTTTCTTCAACAAGAGAAGCTTAGCTTCCTCTTGTCTCAGTTCATTTCTTAGATGTGCAATCAATTTTTCCTTTGCTTGCAGGTCATCATCATTATCATCAGACAGAGGAGAATCAGGCCTTGAAACACTGTTGACATCACCATTTGTAAGAGAATGATCAACTTTGCCCTCACCATTTATTCGCTTTTTGCTGTCTGTAGAGGTCAGTTTAGGTACTTTTAAGAACTCAACAATACTCTCTCTTGCTCTGTGAGTTATGAGGGGCCTCTTCTCAACTCCATTTGCATTAGCAGACAATGCAGAGGTTTCATTACAACTTGCAGTTTCTTTCTTCTGTAATTCCTTCACAGAGCTCAGACCCAACTGTGCCAGAAGATCTTCTTGTGAGATGCACTCATCAGAATCGCAGTCTGACTTTGCATTCAATTCAGTGTTTTCCTGGTTCGAAGTTGGTTTACTCGACTCTTGACTCAATTGGGAAGTTCTCTGTTGATTAGGTAATTCATCTTCTGCAATAGACTCCCCATCTTCAATGGGTTCTTCCTTCACGACTGGTTCACTTGCACCTTTCTTCTGCTCTTTGTCCGAATCATCATCTGACGAAGATGAAATTACCACAACTGATTCACCATCCTTAGGTCTGCAAAGAAGAAAATCACATTTGAGTCATACAAGCATAAAATAAAACAAAATACATTGGAAAATATGCCACTCTTAACAAAGCAAAGAAGGAAAATTGGCATTTTGTTAAATAGGAAGAAAACAAGAGCTCTAAGAGCATCAAGAGCACTGTTCTCAAAAGACATAGCTTGAAACAATGACACCTAGGTTTTTATACGTCTTCTGGGTAAAAGTGTTGATGAGTGAAGAACAGTGGTAAAACCTGCCTTACTCACAGCTGTGAGACAATTTAATGGTTTAAGTTTTACTGGTACTAAGTTTTACAATTTAATGTTTCACTAGCATTTAGCAATGCACTTTGTACCCACCATGGAGTAAAAATATGAAAAATAGAGGGTTTTCTTTCAAATATAGGAGAAAATGGGAGGGACTCAAAATAATAACCCATCATAGTTGGAAATGAGACTAGACATGGTGTACTATGCATTGGTTGTAAACATCAGTGGTTTCAGCAAGTATCGTCAGCCAATGAAAAGCACTGGCTGTACTAACATCAGGGAAGTCAAATACTTTTCTCTAATTTAAAGTAATTAACGAGAGAATCTTTCAAAGATGACTTAACAATTTATTTTGACAATAGAGTGGTAAAGTGTGACGTCACAAATATTTAAAATTATGAAATTATGGGATTCATTAAGATCTTCAGAAATTACATGATGAAGAATGGCCATTTGCCAAAAATTAGCATCTTATTGCAGTTTGGGGATGAGATATTGGCCCTTTCATGCTACAGTGACTCCATACAAATCCTCATAATTTTGTCTTTGTTCTAAACGGTTTAGAACCAAGACAAAATTACAAGGATTTGTATGGACTTACTGAAGCATGGAAGGGCTAATATCTTACCCCCATATTGCAACCATATGCTGATTTTTGGCAAGCGGCCATTCTTGATCATGTACTTTCAGAATATCTCAGTAAATCCCATAATTTCATAAATTTAGTTTTTGTGACGTCATTACTTTACCACTCTATGACAACACTCGGATACTCTAATCAAACCAACCGCCAACTATCCAAACAAATCTTGATGGAATTAAGCCCTCTGCACAAATGTAGCCCTGAGAAGGACTGTTGTTACAGCTGACATTTCAACAAGACCATGGCTTACCCGAGAGACAACCACTGACATCATATTTTAGCTGACCAGTCAGCTCAATGACCATCTGGAGTATTAATTGTATTCAAGCAACTGACTGCACATTCTCACTTGACTAAGAAAATGATCTTGTTTCAGGTTGTTGAAATACAGGAGTCACCAAATTCAATCAACATGTACCACTCAAGGATTCAAACCATTTTCCACTTACAAACCTAGCAAAGCATGCCCACAGAAAAATTGGGCCAAGAAAAAGCTTCTTATCCAAACAATAACACTTCACACGCCAAAGGAGAACAACGAGTTTGGTCAGTTGGTTTTTTTCTGTCAGGCTGTTTTTCAAGTGTGTTAAAGAATTACCTTTAAGGGCCAGTAATACAGGCAAAATTGTTCCTGCAACTTGTCGCGCAACAATGCTGCGTTGCAAGTTGAGATTGTTTGTTGCTCCCATTATTAAAGTACACGTCGCTTTTACTTTTTGCAACATGAAAATAGGTTGCACAAGAAGGTGGTAATTACGCACAACAAACCATCTCAACTTGCAACACAACATTGTTGTGCAACACGTTGCACAAAAAATGTTGCCCATATTGCCGGACCTTTACAGAATAACTTAGAAATAAATCAGTTCTGGAATAGTTTAAAATACTGGCTTGATTATAATATAAAGTAAATTCAACATAATGCAGGAAATAATAGTATTATTTGATCACCAACAAGTCTTCATCTCTATTGATCCGCAGAGACACGATAAGAAAATCTCAGCCTGGTTGTTGTCTATGAATGCTTCTTCAATAATGTGAAAAGAAGCCGGATGGCTGTTGTCATGGTACTCTACAGCACAGTTAGGTAACAGAGATTACATTTTTTTAAGTTTTTGCCTCCTTTTCAAACAAGATATCTCCTGCAAAAACCCTCTGACAACTCTGCTTTTTAACTTTTAAAAAGGGTAGTTTTCAAGATTCACTAAAGTGTTCACAGTTGACAGTGACTGTGTTTTAAATAAAGTTGCCATCATACTGTGGGTTGTACACTATGGCATGGCTACATTAAACATGATCTTACAGTAGGTCTCTGAGGAATAAAAGCTTTGCAACATTAACAGCAAATGACATTCTTTTCTTGAAATAAGCTTCTTACTTTTGCTACTCAAGTGATCTCTAAGTGCTTCATACAAACTGTCACACCTCTTGACATCTGCCTACTCATTATGTTTTAAGTAAATTACATGTATGTTCATCTTGTGCATTTCAAATTCAAAATACCACCTGAAATAATCAAAGCCCCAGGAAGATATTCCCTTTGCCACAAAATTGGTTGCCGAATCTAAATTAAGAGGCAAAGATCAAACTTGATCTTTCTCTAAAAACAATGACTATTAGTGTATATCTTTTAACACTAAGCAATAAAATATAAGATGAAGAAAGTGAAGTCTAATGAGAAGGATACGGAAAATCCAGAGAAGCAAAATGCAATCAACTGAGACAAAATTAAACCTTTGTGATGTACAAATGTTGATGCATCAATAAAAGTAATTGACCTGGGCTGAAACAGAAAGTGCCAATGGTTGTTTCTTCAAGATGTTTTAATGATTTCACACTCCATTTTAACGGAAAAGAATGATCTTTTGTGGAAATGATAGATGATTTACCCACTCTGACAAGCCTTTCAGTGAAAACAAAAACCCAAGAAAGAGACAAGCTACAAGTGCTTTTTGGTGCAACAAATTTCTAGATTATTTAAGGACTCAAAACTCAGCCTCAGAACGCTTTCAAAGAATATCTCATAAAAACCGCCACACAGAAATAAAAAATTCACAAAAGATTATAAATCTCGTGAGATCAGTAGACTCATTTGATGGAATAAAATCAAGGATCGAAAACAGGGAAAAAGAGAACCAGAAAGAGAAATACAGCTTCAAGTCTTTATAAGGTCACAAGAGCATCAAGCCGAACAGTTAAATCTGGTGATCCCCATAAACCAAGAAACGAACTAACTTCAAGAGGAAGTCGACCATATGCTTTCAAGAGCTTTGGTGAAACACGTGCCACAAAAATTAAATCTGTGCGCAAAAAATTCTCTGTAATGTCTAAAAAGGCAGATTTCAGACCAAATAATGTGGCAATTTTTTTTCTGTTTCAATCGATGTAAAAGATCACTTACTTTTGCTCCTTGTTCGGCTCGATCGTTTTTTCTTCGGCGATCATGTCATCATTATTCGATTGAACAGGTTCAATAGATGTACATGTCCGGCTTACATCGCCTTCCTCGCCGACTTCAGCACTGTTTGGTGACAATTTTAAACGTTTCGAGCCTTTAGCTACAACTTCTGATGCCATTCCTGGATAACATAAGGATAATTCTCGTTAGAACTTGACATCCCGACGCAACCTTTTTTAGAATTTATAATCAAAACAATGAAATGATCCTCATATAAAATTGCCGGCAAATCGTTGAAACAGCGGCCTCTCCACGCGTCACACAAGCTAAATAGATCTTCCTTTCCTTCAGCTTGAAACAAAACTAAAGTATCTATTTACCAACTTTCGAGGAATACTCATTGTAAGCGAGGGAATTCGGTAAAATACCTTACTCAGCGTAATACAATTTGGCGCCAGCCGTACGATGGCTGAGAGGGCATAAAACGAAAAGCAACTCACTGCCGATTCCAAAGCTGTTAAAACGAATTTTACCATATTCCACCGCCAGCAAACATAACCCTTAACCACAAATACCTTGTTATTCGCCGGGAAACTCCACATTCAAAAGATTGCGTTCCAACTCGCCAGACGAACGTGACCGACTCGAGGACGAGGCTACCACCGAATATAATTTGTGCAGCGAATAGTGAAAAAAGCCTTGTTATTTAGTATGCTTCTAAGACGTTGGGCGATGGTTGGGCTGGCTATGATATCTCTGTCTTTGCTCTTCAAAACGATTGAGACCTTTCCTTGAAAGAAGGAGGTTTTAATAAGGTCAGCGACTTTCAGGAACCCACAGCAATCGAAGTTTCTTTCATTTGTCGGCCATGTGGTGTTTGCAACGAGGAACAAACACAAAATGGCGGTGTAAAGAATATGTCGACTGTGACCTTCCGTCAATGAACTAGGGCACCAGTTCAACTGTGAAACTTCCGAGCAGGTTATACTTGAAGGTCGCACCGAAAATCCTCGTTAATGTCTCTTTTTCCAGCAACAAAGTATTTGGGATTTTCGAGCAAGAGCTAGGGGCGGGAACATGAAATCAAACGCCACAACCCTGATGGACAGACGAGTGCACGAAAAGTCGTCTCCTACACCCGCAGCGTTGAAAAGCGACAACCTGTCAATCAATTACGGCTTCGACCAATGAAAATCCAGAGTACGTTATCAGAGCGACCTGTTGCCTGGGCAACGAAAGTTGTACTGCATAGAAGATGACGTAGCCACTTTGACATCCGGGAAACTGGTCAAACCGGTTTTACAAGTTTGTGTGCAGGTGCTGTTGGCAGCACTTGTGACGTTTACTAATCCACTTGTGATGACACTTTTTGATTGGTTGCTTGTCAGTGGGTAATTGTCGATGGGCTCTGAGAGGCTTTCAAAACAATTGGCTGTAATGTTGCCTTGTAACAAACAAAGAAATAGCCGAGAATTGTGCTCCTATCACTTAAGTAACAATGTAGGAATTAGAGAAGGGGGTGTAGCTCTGGTCATGTACCATATGGTACCTTCTTCACGGTGTATGAAAAAAAGGTGATTCCCCTCTTTTAATTGTCAGTTGCATTCCCTTCAATTATTGAATATTGGTAGAAAGCTACACATTCGGCCATGCTGCACTGCATTAACCCGATTGTTCAAGGTGTCCCCATCTAACCAGTGTTTCTCGCTAGCGTGTAATGTACACTTCTCTGGGCGAGCGCAAAGCCTATACAAGTATTCATTTCGCTAAAATTCCAGCATTCTTCTGATGTCTGGTTGCGAGGTTGAGAATAAGCACAAGACATCCGGATTAGACTAGAATTGAAAGTTAAAAAAAAAAGACAAAATCGGCAAGTAAATTTATGCTAAATGCCTTATCAGCGAACAAACAATAATTTATTATTATTTCCTGTCAGTGATATTTCACGCGTGATTGATTACTTCTCATCAAACAAAAAATCGTTGAGTTCAAAAATCTGTACTTCGTGAAATGTTAGGAAAAGATAGTATGGTTTGCCAAGGTTGATTGTAGAAAAGAAGCATCTACAAATGTTTCGCTAATAGAAAGATGCGGATCATATTGCTATTGTGCAAGCTAAAATAAACAGTGTTTCCAATGTGATACGAGAAACATGACAGCAATTGTTGACAAGAAACTGGGCCACATCTGAAAAAGTGGTTGTATGAGTCAAGTTGAACGTTTGACAAAGGAAATGTGGAAAAACAAAACCAACATTCGCCGAATGGTTGCCGACTTTAAAAGTTCATACTGTTTCTTACAAATCTTGGTAATTTTGAGAGTTGATGTGATAATTAATAAATAAAAATGGAATGAGTTTAAGACTGATAACTTAATTTCTGCCAAAAAAATCATTGCATGTCTAAGAAACCAACACCAAAACAAACGTTTCATTTGAATCATTCACAATATTACAATCTGATAAAGGCAAAACTAAAATATCTATTTTTACATTTAAATATAAACAATGGATTTCTGCACCTCACAAAATAAAAACTGCTCTCCCTCTAACCAAGACTTTATTGGTGATGACCACTGTTAACCAACAATTCTTACCACTATGGTCAGTACTTTAATATCATACAAAATCACTCTGTCTTTTTATTGGAAATGGGATAACAATATGTCTGAAAATTTCCAGAAACTACAGGTTTCATTGATCTGTAGGTTTTTTGCCACTTGAATGCACCACTTTTGGCTAAAAATTAAAACAAATCAGAAAATTGCCAAACTATTCACATTATAATAATTTATTTCCACACTGTTAACATCACATCTTCTTTTTCATCACATGAAACTAATACTATCATGTTAACACCTAGTTTTCGTTATAATGAACCTGTACAAAATATGACTTGTATAATCATGAAAATAATGGCATCATTGATAACTCATCTAAATGACACTATCATATTGTGATAGCTGTTTTTAATTTTTCTCAAGAAATCCTTCTAAAAAAACAAAATGAATGAGCTTATGGCAATTAAAAGCTTTCTGATGGTACAACGTAGGAATTCCAATGCCCAGTAAAAAATTCTGTCATTTTGTCTAATGCACCTATCATACCCATTCTGACCCTAGAGTCCACATTTCAATCAATGGTTTTGTTTTTCAATGCTGCTAATTGCTGTAATAGACTGCATCAAAGATCCTGAGATGTGATTGGTAGATTTCAATCCACTTTGTCAAATTTTGGTTTGATCAAAGGAGTGAGTACAAAGACAAAACAGTTGTTTGAAAGTTTAACCTTAAGTCTATATGAACTATGCAAGTGAATACTCTGTAATGTGCAATAATAATTATTGGTGGTAGTTTGATTTCAAATCATCACAAAGGTAGAATGTTTCCTGTTTGAGTGTCCATTTTGGAGCCACCATGTACTCAATTATTGTCCATCTGATAATGGTATACAGAGTTCGGCCATGTGGGACCAGGAATATTATGATGTCACCCACATTAAGAAGTGGCTATTGACATGCCACATTGGCAGCTTCCACAAGCCGAATATTGGTCACTTCAGCTTGTTAACTTCCAAGAGATGCTCGCCAAATGATTTCCAGGACTTGGGCATACAGTAGGAATATCTTGCCACTTTCTTGTAGACATTAGCTACATCATGCTGCTTGGTCCTGGTGGAGGAAATGTTGTCAACAATCCTGTTGATTTGACAGCTGCCTGCCTTGGAGGGCTTAAACCACCAACCCACTGGGAAAAGGAAAAAACACCAAGTATTATTGTAATCCAAACTACTTGAACCCTTTTGTCTTTAGTTACTGTACATCAAACAGGGTAGACACAGAGATGAAAGGAATAAACTTTCACTATGAATTGGCTCATTCCACTTTTTATTGAAAATACAGTTCACCAAAACTAATAGTTTGTTAAAACGCTCTTAATTTAAAGAACATCAAATTTTGTTCCGGAATGCATTCAGTTATTTTTAAATGCATTGTATTGGCAGCCAAAGACGTCATATTCACATCTACCCATTAGAAATTAAAAATAACAATAACAACAATGAAAGTGATAATTACAATGAGACTGATATAAATATAATAAACGACAACAATATTATTATACACAGAATATCACTGGTCAATGATGAATGCAAAAATAGGTTACCCAACATTAGGAATTGTGTTCTCCCAACATTGAATGCAATCTATTACATGTACATTGTTCGTAATATTGATAGCATTCTGGTACCATCAAAAATGGTTTATTTACGAACAAAAGACTTACCTCAAGGAGCCTGTGTTCCTGCATTTGCCCAGCTTGCATGTGACCTTGGAAGATAAGAATCAGTGTTATTTGATACAATCATTATAATTTAGGACAGTACTGCAAAACAAAAGAAAAAAAAAAAACAACTTACAGATTTAACATTTAATCTGTCTGATGCCAGACAATTTCATTTGTCAATGAAGAACCCCTTTGGGGTGAACACTAACTTTCCCTCC
>NC_090870.1:4291403-4308903 GCF_036669935.1 Montipora foliosa | reverse complement strand
AATATAAAATTGAACCATAACATTTTTCAAAACATTGTATTAGTATTTTTCCAAAGTCTCTCTTAATTTTCTTACAGCCTTACCTCCATTCTACGATTCCCTGTTGCTCCTGATCGAATGTAAATTATTGCCAAATTTAATCCAATAAAGTTTCTAAGTTCTGGTCTCCCACAAGTCTGAATGAAATAGCAATAGTAATTATTTTTTTGTTAATAATTATCAGGTATCTGTTAGCCAGCTGCAGGGTGTCAAGAAAAAGCAAAAGAAAGAATCAACCCCTTGGATGGATATCCTTATCAGAAACATTCAAGTAAAATCCTTCAGATCCCACTGCAAATGCCTATTGTACCTTTAAAGAAAAAAAAAGGCAAGCCACATCCTATGTTGTCAGAACAAGTTTGCGATCAATGCAGAAAGAAGTCAAGATACTCATAATTTAATTACAGTATTTAATTCTCAAATCCTTGTCACGGGTATAAGTTGCCTTATTTTACAGTTTTACTGTAATTAATAGATTTTTGTTTTGCATTTCTACAAATTTAAGTAAGTTGCATTTTACCTTAAAGAGAAGCTTCAGTTGCTGATCTCAAGGCAACTTTCTTGTTCAAAGCTCTGTTGCCAACGTCACAGTTCAATTCAGCAATTGACTCCCAAATAATTATTGGTTGTGGGTTGCCACTTATTTAGTATTAAGTAGGTGGGAATGTCCTAATATTCCAATCACTGAGTCAAAAACTGCTGTCAATAATATAATGATATTATTGACAGCATTCCAGCCTGCCCACTCTATCATATGCATGAAAATTTTAATTACCTCCAAAGCAGCATTGAACTGTGCCTGTGCCACATCCATCAAATTCATGGACATTGCATACAAGCCCTTTAACACAAGATCAATAAGATTAAATAAAAATCAGAAGTTTAAAGATTTAATTTTAATAGTAATGTTTGAGCATTATTAAATTTACACTAACAACAGCTGTTAGCTAAGGCCCCTCATTAGTAAATTGCAGCCAGCTATTGAATTGACAATAAGTGATAGCTACAACAAGTTGCAAAATTGTTGAGACACTTTCATTAAAAAACACCTTTTCTAACTTCCAATACTCGGCATATCTAGAATTTAAACCTTTCCCACTTCCTCTCCCCTCTCCCCCTTTCAATGTTGATTGCTTAAGTTCCCAACATTTTTTTGTCTTGCTAGCAACACTGATAAGGGGGGAGGGGGGCTGCAGTGTGAGAGATAATAGGGAAATTAATAACGCCCCAAAAAGGTGAAGTGTCTCCACTATTTTTGCAACTTGTTGTAGCTACTTACTGAGCTAAAACACTGAGAATGGTCACAGTTTAAAAAAAGCAGCCGGGCTATTAATAATTGTCTTGTGCAGCACTTCAAGGTAATCTTGCTTAGAAAGACTTACTTCTGCACATAAGTTAAAGTATGTTTTCTTGAGGAGTTCATGCAGGGTTTTAAGGACGGTGCCTACTATTGTCATTGCGCATACACTGTACGTTCTGCGCATCTCGATATACTCAGATTTACTATCGGCGGTCCTTAATAATACAGGGATATTTTTGCGCGGTTTAAAAATATGCGGAGAAAGCAGAACTTAGCAAGTGCTCTTGGTATCCAAAAAGGAAATTGGGGGTAACCATGCATTTTTCAGAGATAATTAAGCTTCAATTTGGCAAAGAACGGCATACATTGCTTTGTATTTTGAAGCTCTTTACGAATCCTGTTGAATTAATTATCTTCGAAAAATGTGTGGTTACCCCCAATTTCCTTTTTGGATTTCAATAACACTTGTTAAGATCTGCTTTTCCCGCATATTCGGTAAACCGCGCAAAAATAACCCTGTATTAATAAGCACCGCCGATAGGAAATCGGAGTATCTCGAGATGCGCAGAACGTATGTGCAATAACAATAGTTGGCACCGTCCTTAAGGAGTCTGCAATTCATGGTATTTGTCATACATACGATAATATGTACATAGTTTCCAAGTTTCAGTGTATACTGTACTTTGTTTACCTCTTTCGAGATCTCTTAAGGGCCCACTGACATATTTTAAGTAATTTGAGAGAATTTGGCATTATTTTGGTCAGTTTCCAACTTTTGTAAGCCAATGACCTAAATATGACGTCATCATACCACGCCCATGGTCAAATGACCAATAAAAGAAAACTCTAAATTTGTCTCCGCACTACGCAATTTGGGTATTTAATCGTTAGTTTGATAATTTGTATTTGTTTTTGCATCCAGCCAAGCATGGTTTTCTTTATATTTTGAAAAATGTTCTTTTTAAAGACATAAACGATACTGAAATACCCATAACTTTTTCAAAAAAGATGATTTTAAAAAATCAGTACTTACTAAGCTATATTCTGTATTTGGGGATGAAACGTGCCATGTAAAAAAAAAATTAATTCAATTTAAAACCGCCGGAAATTTAGCTTTTTTCTCAAACCGGAAGTCAGTTCGTTTACGCATGCGCAGTTGATCTGAGAACGAGCGCGAGGAAAGCCGAGGAAAAACCTTCCATGGAAACAACAGTTTGTGCGGTGACTTTTGCTTGTGAGTGGGTTTTCTTGTCAGCTCATGATATGATGACGTCAGTTACCGGAAGTAAAATTTCACTTCCTTAGCGACGCGCGAAAAATCCGTCAGTGGGCCCTTAAAGCAGCCACTAAATAATAAATTACACAATTATTAGAATATTATTTTACCCATCAATGGAACATCCCTTAGGAGCAAAAGGGTTAATTTCTAATAATCAAAAAAGGGAAGGTACTGGAAATGGCAAAGGATATCAAAATTTCTGAAGAGGAACTTACCAGAAGAGTGTGTACAACAGACGGTTGAGAAATCAACAATTTGCTATCATGCTGAGCTAATTGGTAGACTTGTGAAATCTATGTTGAAGTCATGAAACAATGCGAGTTAATTGTACTATTTGCAGTAGCACATCAGTTCTACTGAAGTTAGAAAATTAGATATACATGTAAACAGGCCTTCTGATAGGGTGCGATTAAAAAATGCAAATTATGCGATTTTTTCAGGGCAGATTGTGCGATTAGAAAGGCCAATTATGCGATAAATAATGTAAATTATGCGATTTTTTTCTCAGCAATTTTAAGCTTGTTTTATACAGTTTCAGGTTAAGAAAAACACTTTTTTGCTGCCCTAAAGACATTTTGAACACAGAGGAACAGTAATTATGTATCTCGATCGACATTAGTTGGGATAAATAAAAGTTGAAAGGACACAGCTAACATGCCAAATGAATGATCAAGGTGCTAGTCAACCACGAACTTCCGAAGATGGTCAATCACAATAGGGCCATACAGTACCCCCATTTATACGAGAGAAAATAAGCCAGAGTAAGCCGCGGCTTATTTTCTCTCGTATAAAAGGCCCTAATATTGCACGACGAGAAAAACATCAGTCCATTGTCCACGTTGAAGCGGGTTCCGGGTTTAAGTATTCCGGCGTTCCGTGTTTAAGTATTCCGGCGTTCCGTGTTTAAGTATTCCGGCGTTCCATGTTTAAGTATTCCGGCCTTCCGGCGTTCCGTGTTTAAGTACTAGCCTGTTGGAGCGTACCTGCGAGGTACTTTCTTGCTCGATTGTGAGCTGTCAGATCGGGCGGAATGTGGGAACTTCCTTATTTGTCGAAGAAAAAGCGAGCGTTTTCACAACAAACTTATCCATGAGTAAGTTTTTATCAGTTTTCAACGAAAGAAACTACATTTTCCCGAAAAACTTACAACTTCGCTTATTTTTCACAAATCTCTTCTATAAGAGAAGGCAACTGTGTCATTTCAGTGGTGTGTATATAAGGGAGTGTTTGTGTTGCACCAATAGAAGGAGACTCGTACCAGGTCCCCGACATGAAAAATACGCCTTGAACTTCGAATGTTTACGAAATCGAAGGTGACAAAGGTTTTTTAGCCTTTTTCCAAGATAAATCATCTTAAATATGGCGTATTTATGCAGGAATTTCTAAGAAACGTCTTGATTTATGTTTCATTTTATGAATTTTGTGCGTCCTTTTGTGAATTATGCGATTTTTCGTGAATTGTGCGATCGGATGCGATTTGAGGTCGATTGTGCGAAATCGCACCATCGCGTAATATCAGAAGGCCTGTGTAAATGACTAAATATTATAATAATGAAAAAGGTAGTGGATCAATATTCTTTAACCCACTGACGTCTGGGAGTGAGACTTAACAGATTTTACTCTGTCTAACGCCACACATTTTTGCAGGTCATGCCAAACAAAACTTATACATGTAACAATGTTGCCTTGGAGAACAAGTACTTTCTTCTGATTTGTGCTTCATTTTAAAGATAATTATGTCCTAGCCATCTCCATCCAAATCCTGTGCTTATACATGTATCACTTAATTACCCTGCCTTACGTCATGTAGCTTATAAGAATTCTTGAGTTAAATGCATCGTTGGTGCATAATAACATTATCTATGAGTACTTTCCAAAATAGAGTCATTTGGCAGTGCAACTCTTTGTACCTCCTTTATTGCCTGTGGCATCTGCCCTTGCACCATTCGACAAAGAATCATGTGCTCTAGAAGAACCACCTTGAACATTGACAAGAGTCCTGAACTTGAAGCTGCAGCTGTATGAAGGGAAAATGTGAATGCAGAACTATCAAAGATGCTCTTGCTACGAACACACTGAACAGCTGTAAAACATACATGTACAATGTATGTGTTGAATCTTTAGTTTAGCACAGCGTTCATCTACGCACACCATTAATGATAACAAAGACTACATGAATCATCTAAAGTCCTGAATGAGTCTTGTAGGGTAGGCAAGGTGAGGTAAAGTGAGGTAAGTTGAGGTGAGGTAACAAAAAAATCTGTTTCCTTTATAAAATGTTACGAGGCACCAAGTGTTGTCCCATGAGAAAGTACCATGAATAAATAAGCCACAAGAAACAACCCTTAAATAAATAAACCGTAATAAAACAGTCTGTAAGGATCAAACGTGAAGGTTACTTGAATCCGTAAAAAAACTACTCGAAAAAGCGCAAAAAAACAAAATACTCGCAGACATGATCCAGGACCGAAAGGAGGGTCCAGATTACCGCCACATTCACAGTTCTGCTGTAACAGAAACAGTTTTTAATCACCAAGTCATTTTAGCATTTTGCTAGCCCACTTTCAATATATTAAAACTCAGTCCTAAACAAAAGGCATCATCTCGAGGCCCTGGGGAGTAAACTCATACTGTACAAATCCTTTTACATGTATTTATTTCCAAGAGCCTGGAGATGACGCCATTTGTTCAGGACTGAATTTTAATAATAACGAAAGTGTGCTATTCACCCAAAATAATCCCAATGCAAAGCAAACACGGCTCGCTCAGATCATAAGGGAAAATATAATTTATGTGGAGTAGTTGAAGGATTCCAGATAAAAATGTCCCACAGCCGTAAACAGCATTTTTTTCAAGTTTGCTCAAAAGTAGCCAAATTTTTGCAAATGGGTGAACATTATTTTTCACATTTGTGTGTTTGTATTTTTTTCCTGGTTCCCTTGAAATAACACATGCAAAAAGCTGCATTTTCAGGCAAAACATTTTCCACTGCTGCAGCCAGCACTTGCCAACCAGATCATTGTCAAATTACTTGACTGTATAAATAGCCCATTGCAGTAGTATGCACACAACAATGAAACTTATTACAGGCCTTCTGATATTACGCGATGGTGCGATTTCGCACAATCGACCTCAAATCGCATCCGATCGCACAATTCAAGAAAAATCGCATAATTCACAAAATGACGCAATAAATTCATAAAATGAAACATAAATCAAGACGTTTCTTAGAAATTCCTGCATAAATACGCCATTTTTAAGATGATTTATCTTGGAAAAAGGCTAAAAACCTTTGTCACCTTCGATTTCGTAAACATTCGAAGTTCAAGGCTTTATTTTGCATGTCGGGGACCTGGTACGAGTCTCCTTCTATTGGTGCAACACAAACACGACCTTATATACACACCACTGAAATGACACAGTTGCCTTCCCTTGTAGAAGAGATTTGTGAAAAATAAGTGAAGTTGTAAGTTTTCCGGCAAAATGTAGTTTCTTTCGTTGAAAACTGATAAAAACTTACTCATGGATAAGTTTGTTGTGAAAACGCTCGCTTTTGCTTCGACGAAGAAGGAAGTTCCCACATTCCGCCCGATCTGACAGCTCACAATCGAGCAAGAAAGTACCTCACAGGTACGCTCCACGTGGACGATGGACTGATGTTTTTCTCGTCGTGCAATATTAGGGCCTTTTATATGAGAGAAAATAAGCCGCGGCTTACTCTGGCCACGGTGTACAAAATACGCAAAAGGAACTATTTATACGAATATATATTCCCAGGTCAATATAAGCCGCGGCTTGAAAAAGACGTGAACGTAGATTTTGTACCATTTATACGGGGTGAACATTCGAGTCTTCTGTAAGCCGCGGCTTATTTTCTCTCATATAAATGGGGGTATGGCCCTATTGTGATTGACCATCTTCGGAAGTTCGTGGTTGACGAGCACGTTGATCATTCATTTGGCATGTTAGCTGTGTCCTTTCAACTTTTCAACTTTTATTTATCCCAACTAATGTCGATCGAGATACACCTACATTTATCAGGGTAATCCTGGCCTTGCGATAAGCCCCACTGACCTTAAAACCCTTTTTTCCTTCGCAACAGCAGGGACCCACTTCTTATTCAAGGGTGCGTTTCATGACCAAGTAGATGGGGTTGCCATGGGTTCCCCCCTTGCTCCAGTCCTCGCAAACCTTTTTATGGGACACCATGGAAAAAAACTGGTTAGATAATTTCTCATCCTCCCAAGTTTTGTTCTATAGACGCTACGTTGATGACACCTTTTGTTTGTTCAATAACGAAGATGATGCGCTCTTGTTCTTTGATTATATCAACGCAAGGCACCCAAGTATCCGTTTCACAATGGAAAGGGAAATCAATAAGAAATTATCTTTTCTAGACATATTGCTAGACAACGGTCATCCATCTATTGTTACTAGTGTATATCGCAAGAAAACATTTACTGGTCTTCTTACTAATTATTTCAGCTTCGCCCCTTTGAATTACAAACTGGGTCTAGTCAGAACATTACTAGACAGAGTATATAAGATCAACAATTCCTGGGTTGGTTTTCATCTGGACGTCAAGAAGCTTATTTTCTTACTACGGAAAAATTGTTTTCCGTCGTGGGTGATCGACAAGATTATTCACAGGTATCTTTCTAAGAAAATGAGTCCTTCTCTGACTGGGCGGGACGCCTCATCCAACTCCGGGAAAACTTCTACGCACTTCTATAAACTCCCTTATGTTGGCCGGTTTTCTGAAATCGCCCAGACCAAGTTAAGACAACTACTCAAACATTATTGCAAAGCTGATTTAGATATTAAGTTGGTCTTTAGTACATTTAAACTTAGAAACATGTTCAGCGTGAAAGATTCAGTACCGCAAGGTCTACGTTCGCGTGTCGTTTATAAATTCTCGTGTGCTGGCTGTAATGCCAGCTACATTGGCAAGACCACTCGCCACCTACGTACACGTGCTCATGAGCATCTCTTGTCGGACAAGTCTTCGCATGTTTACAGACACCTGCACTCATCTAGGGCCTGTCATGACTCTTGTAACACAGAATGTTTCACGATCTTAGATTCTGCCGCCTCAAAATTCCAAATTAAGATCAAAGAGGCATTGCACATTAAGTGGGAAAATCCCATCCTTAATCAGCAGTTGAGGCATTTAGATTTGTCTCTTTCTTTTTAATTACGTTGTTCTTTTGTCTTTTATTTTATTGCTATGTGCGCTATTTTTGTTTTCTGCGCATTTCACACTTCATATTTAAATTGTACGCAAGTTCTGACATGTAATTTTGCAACATACCTTAACATAAATTCAAATGTACAACCGTTGAAAAGCTCATTTGCAACTGAAGATGACATGAGTATGTCGAAACATGTTTTGTAAATTGAAAACGATCGTTTCTTTTTTGAGAGATACATAATTACTGTTCCTTTGTGTTCAAAATGGCTTTAGGGCAGCAAAAAAGTGTTTTTCTTAACCTGAAACCGTATAAAACAACCTTAAAATTGCTGAGAAAAAAATCGCATAATTTGCATTATTTATCGCATAATTGGCCTTTCTAATCGCACAATCTGCCCTGAAAAAATCGCATAATTTGCAATTTTTAATCGCACCCTATCAGAAGGCCTGTTATTATTGGTTATGATCTGATTTTTAACTTGCTAAATTGCACGTGTAGCACGTAAGATTTAATCACAAATTAGTACAGTAGGTAATCACATGGGGCCCAGTAAAATGAAGGATTAACACCACGCACATTTCAGAAGTTGCCCAAGTCACGCCGTGATATTAATCATTCATTTTTATGAGGAAAACCTCTGATCACTTGTTGATAATATTTTATACAAAAGTCAAAAATGCATGCTGTTGCATGATTTCGTAAGCTATTTCAGTGTTCAGTTGTGTCAATGAACTCTAAAAGGCACAAATTTATTTTAATTTGTACAACAATGGCAAAGCAATGAAACCAGTCCTGCTAAAAAAAGATTTACTGCATGAAAATAGCAAAAATAAATTTTGCCTGTTTATGAAAATAAAAGACAGAAAAGAAGAAATTAATGTTTATGATGATCTGTTCAAATGTTTATATTCAGGGTTTTGAGTTTCCCTCAACAAAAACACAGTAATCAGCTTTGTCACCTTTTATACGGTGGATAGCATTATCCGCCTTTTGAACAACTGGGCCAGCAATGCAATTTAAAGATGCCAAAATGAATCAAAAAAGCCCAACGCATTTTTGGAAAAACAACCTGTACATGTAGATCACAAACGCATTGACTCCTCGTTCTCATGGGGTTATTAAATAATGCATTTGACTGTATCTTTTAGCGCTACATATACTGTCTGTACTTTACCTTGTAAACGATCTACTTGTACAAGAGCTTTCTCACTGTATCGGATTGCTTTTTCCATGTATCCCACATACATTGAGTGCATCACTGTCACCTAAAAGTTGGACAATATTTTTTGTAAATGAGACCAAAACATTCAGCCAACTACAGTGCATAGCTAGTTGTAGTTAATAAAAAAAATCATACCAGATAAACTAAGACACACAAATGTTCCTTTGTCAGCCATTCAAATTGTTCAGCTTCATGAATTTTTGACTCTGCAACATTTAGAAAATTATGTAAATTAATTTTACCTCTTAACCCATTCAACCCTAAAGCGGCCTAAACAGGCCAAGCTTAGTATTTTATTCTAATGCCAGACGATTTTACCCATCAATGGGGAACCCCCAGGAGTCAATGGGTGAAACACTTACTGAAAAACTCATTAACCCATTCACCCCTAAACCGGCCAATTTTACTTAGTATTTTACTCTAACGCCAGACAATTTTACCCATCAATGGGGAACCAGCAGGAGTCAATGGGTGAAACACTTACTGAAAAACTCATTAACCCATTCACCCCTAAACCCTAAAACCAATTTTACTTGGTTATTTTACTCTGTCTAACGCCAGATGACTTTACTCGTCAATAGGGTTCAACCCCCAGGAGTCGATGGGTTAATTGACACAAAAGAAAAAGGCTGTATGCATTAATTAATAAAAAATTAATGTGCCACAAGAGACTTATTAAATGCACAGTGAAGAGCCATTAACCCTTTGACTAGACCAGGCCGGCCTGAACTGACCATGCTTAGTATTTTACTCTTGTCTAACGCCAGATGATTTTTCTTGTCAATGGGGAACCCCTGGGAGTCAGTGGGTTAAACCCAATTCTTGACTTTTCAGTGTATAGCACAGTTGGGGTGTGATTGTAAAATGGTCGATCATTGTTAGGTACTGTACCACAGGATTCTTTGACACACTTTTGATTTTTTTTTTTTTTTTTTTTTGCTTTCACAACGATATATACAGCAGTAAGGATGTAAAGTCAACTGTAAAAAGAACACTGGTATTTATACAAGTCATGTACACTGTAGAATAAGCTGTCTTGAGTTTCATTCTTGGTTTGTATTGAAACAAACATGATCCGGCCTGCACGCCCACCACAATGGGACAAGGCCATAATAAGAAAACATTGTATCAATAATTTGTATGCAAAAAAATTTGCATAAAAGGAAACAAGATGCAAATCTAACAAAACACATGTGTATTATAAACTTCCAAGGCTTTTTCTGTTTCAATTCCAGTTCATATGCATGCTCTCACTTTTAAACACTACCAAAGGTAGTTTATTGATTCAAAGTAATGCACTGCTCATTGTTTACCGTTCAGCAAAGATTTGACATTTGAACTGCATTTTTCTCTTTTCTAATGGTTCCTAAATGCAACATAAATACCACATACCATCCAAGTGCAGCGTGGTCAATATCTGTATTGATTGCTGAAGTTGTTTAAGGTAAGGTCTGACACTCTTTGCCTGTTATGAGAAACAAGATCACTCATCACCTGTCAATTATTGCAGACTCTTCATCAAATATCTTATTCAAAACAACAACAGAGAATTGCTTTAATCCTTTCATTTCTAAACCATCTGTGGCCAAAAATTCAAAAATGTTGAAAATTTTCAAAAATCGTCACTTGAAACAATCACTCTTCTCGAACTCCACTCAATTTTTCTTTAAAGATTAGTGTTACACATACATGTTGTGTAAACTACATGTATAATCTCGATTATAACTCTTTACATGTACATTTGAATCTTGAGGAGCATTTAATATTGTATATCAGAACAGATAGTATGTTGACATTGAAGAGGGGGTACGTAATTATGGGACACTTCATGGCACTGACAAAAATCATGTACATGTCATGTGAACCTCAATCTGTGTACAAATTACAGCTTAATGAAAACTCATAACACTGCATACATGCAGCAGATGTACAGTTGTTTAAAATTTGGCTTGTTAATAAATAATAAAAACTAACGATGTAATCACAAAATAAAAAGGCTAGGTACACTGTCAGACATATCACAAATAAAATTTACAGTCCTAAAAAATGAGCTACAAAGTATACTTAAAGGTACTTTTTACACAAATATACCGGTACCTGTCCAAGTGTCAGAAAGTTCCACACTTTAAGAAGTAAGTAGAACACTTGGATAGACTCTCGCTGATAACTGGAAACATTCCACCTCTCCAGAAAATTGGAAATCATAGACAGAATACCAGTAGCATGATTAAGTTCTTTCATCATCATGAAAGTCTGTGGAGAAATGATGTCTTTTAATTTTAACGTGAAAATACATGTAGGCCAAACAATAAGTTATTTTCATACCCTACATTTTAAAGTGACACTAAATTTCGTAAAAGTCAAAACTTCACCACCATGATAATAACACACATATACATGTGACTTCAACGGGGTTTGAACCCGTGACCTCGCGATACCGGTGCAACGCTCTAACCAACTGAGCTATGAAGCCACTGACGTTGGGGGCTGGTAATTTGTGGGTTCTAATGTTCCCGTGAGGAATGAATCAACGATGAAATGATATATGAAATGGATCATATATGAACTGTGGATATGAAATCAACGTCAGTGTCTTCATAGCTCAGTTGGTTAGAGCGTTGCACCAGTATCACGAGGTCACAGGTTCAAACCCCGTTGAAGTCCTGGCCCCAGTTGTTCAAACAATGGATAGCGCTATCTGCCGGATAAATCACTACCCAGTGGATAAAGTCATAGCGAAACCAATTGCGCTATCCAATGGATAGTGATTTATCTGATTGATAGCATTATCCACCTTTTGAACAACTGGGGCCTGGATTTTTCACGCTTCTTTACGCAATTGCAAAAATTGCGTTCATAACTGCGAAGATCATACATGTAGCTTCACTTAAAATGTATAAGGTTGTTTATCCTGTGGCTAAGCCAGCGTTAGGCATGGACCTAGTCTCAAAAGAAAATTTCCAGTGACAAACTGCTTTACAGGACTGGTGTATGCATATAAATAAATATTATTATTACGTTATGAAAGAATATTGGCATTGCAAATCAGTTTGTGTGCCATTTTTTCGGGTAGGCTCAAAACTCTTGGAATTACTTTTTTCTGGTTTTGTTCAGTTTTATGCCACATTAAAAGAGACATTTTGCATTAATAACAGCAAAATAAGAATGCTATAGGAAACAAAAAAAATTGATATCAGCAAAGAAAAATATTTGAGGTTAAGGGCAGTTTGACGTTGATGCAATTTTTTTCTTATTGCAACAATAAATTGTCGGACCTCAAAGTGCCACTGTGACCGAAAAAAAACAGTTCTTATTTTTCCTTGGATTTCAAAACTGTGTTAACTTAACACTAAACAACCAAAGTTTTAAGCCTTGATTTCAAAACAACACCTGTTTATTTTGACTGGAATTTCCCTATTAATGGTCCGCTATTACTAACTTTAAGATCTTGAGAGAGCTGGATCGAGGAGAAAATGACGTCAAAGGCTCACTTGTTTAAGAATGCAATGCGTGCGTATCCCACCGAATTTATGAGCAGTATGAGAGTTTAGCGCTTTCAGACGTTTCAACTTGTATTTTGCATATATAATGAGCTGCATTCACACTCAGAAATTTTAAGTTAGTGAGCCTTTGACATCACTTTTCCCTGGATCAAACCCTCTGAGTTCCAATCAGTCAGTTTTGAACTGTGAATTCCAAAACTTACACTCAAAGTAAACAGCCTTTGGATAAAAGTCAAAGCTCAAAATTTTGAAATTCAGGACGGGGGTTAAGCAAACACACTTTCAAAATGTGAAGGAAAAAAAGTGGGACACTTTAAAATTTTGGCCAGGATTTTTAAAAAAAGCATTTAGGTATATTCAAAAACAGACTTACTGCTCCATGCCCATAAATAAGGCGATTCTTATTAAAATAATTATTACCCCTGAACTGTGAAATTACCGTATCTGGATCAGTCACATGTAAATAATTATGTGAAATGCTTATCTCCTGCCGCAAGTTGCTAAGAGTGATGCTGTCAATCAATTATTGCATAATATTAATTAATAATTAATTATTATGTCAAAATTTAAATCATTCTCTTTTTCAAAATGTAGGGGGGTAGAGTGACTGTATGTTCAATCTTTTTCCCAGTTCAAAATTTTTTAAACCAGCCTAATTATGATTTTCCATGTTTTTTCTTCAGATTATGATAATATACATTAGACAAAAAAGAATCAAAATGAGCTTGTCTGAAAAAATTTAAACCAAGAAAACATTTGAACCACAACGATACACTAACAGTGTGAGGATATAACTTTCTTACCATAGCTCTACTGAGCGAAAACAGGCACCTGTAATGTAAAAGATTAAAAATGTAAGACTAAAATATATAAACTACTTTCATGTGAATGCAATGATAAAAAAAGTACAGTCATTCCTTCTGGAAGAGGTTTGTGTAATTATTATTATTCCAAACTGATTATTTTTTAACAGCACAGTACGCAAAAAGTAAGGCATGGAGTTCCCAGTGTTGTAGTCTGTCCTTTGAAAATTAATAATTTCCTGAGCCTTAAGACCTTTCGCCTGAAGGCTTTGGGTACATGTATTTGGTTTTGGATAAAACACGCATGAAATTATTCCCTGATTTCCCTCATCACCATTTTGATTACCCATACTAATTTACTGTGCAATGCTCACTTCATGTAATGGGATCCACACTGTTCGGCAAATCTCTCTCCCATTTCAAGAACTTCTGTAGCTGCCTTAAGTTCTTTATCACTTGCATGAACGTCCTGAGGGCAAACAAAGATTAGGGCATGTCAGAATGACTAGTGATAGGTGAAATTAAAAAATCCACTTTTGTCAAAAAATGCAAGTCTTACCGCCAACTGGAAAGTGATTTTAAATTGCCAGAAAGGAAGATTGCTTGCATGAGCAACTTCAAGTGCTTGACGCAAAGATGACTTGGAAAGGTGAAATTGTCCCTGTAAATCAACAAAACTCAAAGTGACAACTAATATGGTGCCCAATTTCTCTTTAATGGATATGTTACTCTACATATTTTACACAAGTTATATTACTACATGTAGTCCACTCTTACACTCCATTATTTTGTTAAATCTCTAGTATGCAAATCTATAAAACATGCGATGCACATAAAGCACTCCTCAGGTCTCATGGGGATAAGAGACCTGTGGCCTGTTTCTCAAAAGTCCCGAAACTTTTCGGGCCTATTTCGGGTGCCACAATTCCCTTTATATCTTTGCAACGCCAAGGTTCTAAGCCATCAAACTTCGCAATCCTCCTTGTTTTTCTTACATCAAAAACATGTTAAAGGATTAGCTTTTCAAACTAAGCAGATTGCAGTTTGACGACTGACTTTTCGGGCCCGAAAAGTTATTGGGACTTTCGAGAAGCAGGCCCCTGGACACTACAACTTCATGGAGAGGACATTGTTTTCAGTGAGGACAATGTGCGAGCCAGTGAGTCACGCAAGCCAACATGGCGAGCCATTTGAGTAAACACGTAAGTCACACAGTGAGCTATTGAAAGCTAACCATTTTAAAATGAGTGCTTAGACTTAATAACTGTTTATCGGCACTATTTGAAATAGGTGCTTAGACTTAAATGGGAAATTTGCATGACTCGCTGGCTTGCAGATTGCCCAGCCACCATACACTGTAGTTTTTGACTGGTTAACCCATTGACCCATCAAACACCCTAGGACATCCCCAGTTGACAAGTAAAATCCTCTGGTGTTAGACAGAGTAAAATCTGTTAAGTTGCACTTCCAGGAATCAATGAGTTAAGGAAGGTTATGACAGAAGGGGTTTCAATAATTAATCTGAAGTTGGTGGCTGGTTTGAGTACAGTAACCAACTGTTGTCATCATCAAAATGAACTTTAATCTTAGGTTTGAAAGAAACCATCTTTAACCCATTAGGAACCTTTAGATTCTAGGATGAGGATGAGAACAAGTACAGGAGTTGACTGCCTGTTTTAAGTGAAAATAATTAGAAAATTTATTACCCGGAAGATTAATCTTACTCTTTGTTAGAAGCATACGTGTAGGTTGCAAAGTTATTCTTATTACTGGTAACTGAGCGTTTTCCCGATTGAAAAATGCTAAAACTGCTACCATGTTGGTGACTTGTTTTGACACCACAACATTTTTGCAAAACCTCATACCAATGACGAAGATATCACATTGCTCCAGCCAAAATGATGCTGGTTTGCACGCACTCACTGTTGTTCTATGAGAAAATCTCATACTCGTAGTCGTTCTCGTTCTAGAATCTAAAGCTCTCTATTAATTCCTGGGAGTCAGACAGATTTTACTCTGTATAACGCTGGACAATTTTACTTGTCACATGGGGGTGTCCTGGGTCCCTAAGGAGTCAATGGGTTACATACTGTTTTTTAGTGGAAAAAGTAGCCAATTTTCCTGAGAGAAGTTAAAGCCAATATTCTTTGTTGGCTGTCAGTACTTACTGAAACCACTTTGACAGTATCATGAAACCAGCCAATTGGCCTTAAAAAGGACACAAGAATACAATGGCGGGTACAAAACACAGGTCACAGGTCATTGTTTTACCAATACAGAAAGTATTCTAAATGCAGTTAAATGCAATTTAACGGAGTTAACAACTAGGAGCACAAGTTTTACCTTCACGGTCAGCGGTTTGTTAGATATGCGCATGCGCCAGGATTCTTCGTGTTCTTGGTCCATAGGGCGTTGTAGCAGTTTTGTTGGCGTTTTAGTCAGCGTTTTCTGAGTTAGCGTTTTCCTGAGCGTGGGGACTCCTTGGAGGCTGTCTCCCCCCTCCACACCCCCCCCCCCCCCAATCCCTCCATTTCTTTCCACTGTTTTCTCAGTGTGACGGGTGCCTGTTTTTCTCCTTCCGCGTGGAGGCTGATGGCTGGGTTGCTTGGATTTTCCAGCCATGGGAGTGGACTCCATCTGGGAGCTGGCTGCCAATAGTGGAAGCTCCTGGATGTCTCAGGCACCCAACCTCCACTTTGTGAGGCAGTTGTTAAACATTCATAAAAGCTAAGCTTAGCCCTACTTAGGCCTAAACAAAAGTTTTTAGGCCTAAGGTTAGCTTTTATGAATATTTAGGATACTTTCTATATTGGTCATAACAATGACATATGACCTGTGACCTGTGTTTTGGGGTCTTTCTGTATGTAGCGGAAAGCATTGTATTTTTGGTCACTTGGGACTAGTGTTTATTTGGAGTCGTTTTGTTTTCTGTCTTTTGTTTCTTTTGTTTTACGTAATCTGTGCTCCGGTACCTGCAGAAGGAACCGTGTTTTGTATCTGCCGAGAATACAAGATGCCGCAGAAATAACTACGTTTGTTTTATTTGTTTTCTTCACTGTTGGCTTAAATTTTGTCATTTATCCAGAACTTTTCTATTTCCCTTTACAGCTAGATTCTAGAATACCAATCTACTTAATTTGCATATGAATAGCGTCCATTGTTACATAAGCCTCGTTCCCACAAAAATACAATAATTATTGTGGCCGGGTACTCGAGAATCGCTCCACCTTTTACTGTAAACATGCATCCACTAAGTTAGGTGTAACTGAGCATTCAAATACTAATTATTGGGCTACCTGTCCATTGTAAATATCTGCCAATAAACACATAGCTTCCAGATGAATTTCTTCAAATCCAGTCCCAAGCTTCAAAGCAGTTGAGTTAAGAAACAGATCAGGGTTGCACTATTAATTTTTTTATCCACTTAAAAATAAACAATAAAAATAGCACCTACGGAAAATGTACGCAGAATTCAAATTTTTGTTCTTCTTTGAAGAAAAAAATTAGAACCTCTGGTTGTTTAACTTCCCCATCCTTAGAAGAGAGGCATATAAAAGAATAATCTTCAACAAGCAAGACTTTCAAAGAGATCTTTCTAGCCTTTCCCTGTAAACGTCATTATTACTTAAGATATATATCGACTACCAACAGGCCTTCGATTCAATGCACTAATTTTGAATCGACGAAGGATACAGATTGAGCTTGCAACAACTGAAAAGCAAGATAAAAGTATTAAAATCCTAAATATGCAGCTAAATTAGACAGATCATTGAAAAAAGACATTTCAGCTTACCGACTTTTCCAAATGTGATCGAGCCAAATCGACATTTTTCGTGTGTGCATACAGAAGCCTTCCAAGTTGTAGATTCGTACGAGCCTGGATCGCCAGAGAGGGTTTAAAATGAAACACAGACTGTAAACATTGGATACATTGTCTGATTTTAGGGGGATTAGACGTTCGAAAGGTCTCTGCTAGGCCAAGGAGACCACTGTACAAAGACTGATCGGTAGCCATTTGGCTTCCATAAAAAAGTGCACATCGTCTTTGAAAGTAGGTCATGTATGCCAACATATTTTGTCCCAGTAAGGTATTTACTTCATGGATCCCTTATTATAGTGTATATTAGTGTATACCCAAGTACACCCCGTTATACGCCTTTAT